>NW_024711292.1:14435638-14465412 GCF_018991925.1 Homarus americanus
CACTGTGGTAGTAGGTGTCAGTGGGTATTAGTGGGTGGTACTGGGTAGTAGTGGGTGTCACTGAGAAGTAGTGGGTGGCACTGAGTGGTAGTTGGTGTCACTGGGTAGTAGTGGGTGTCACTGGGTGGTAGTAGTGGGTGTCACTGGGTGGTAGTAGGTATCACTGGGCAGTAGTGGGTGTCACCGAATAGTAGTGGGTGTCACTGAGTAGAAGTGGGTGGCACTGTGTAGTAGTGGGTGCCACTGAGTAGAAGTCGGTGGCACTGAGTAGTAGTGGGTGGCACTGAGTAGTAGTGGTGTCACTGATTAGTAATGGGTGGCACTATGTAATACTGTAGGTACTGAGTAGTATTGGGTAGCACTGGGTAGTAATGGGTGACACTGGGTAGTTATGGGTGCCACCAAGTAGTAGTGGGTGGCTCTGAGTAGTAGTGGGTGGCACTGAGTCGTAGTTGGTAGCAATGGGTGGTAGTGGGTGGCAATGAATGGTAAGTGGGTGGCACTGAGTAGTAGTGGATGACTATGAGTAGTAATGGGTGCCACTAAGTAGTAGTGGGTGCTACCAAGTAGTAGTGGGTGGCACTGAGTCGTAGTTGGTAGCAATGGGTGGTTCTGGGTGGCAATGAATGGTATTGGGTGGCACTGAGATAGTGGATGTCTATGAGTAGTAATGGGTGCCAGTAAGTAGTAGTGGGTGCTACCAAGTAGTAGTGGGTGCTACCAAGTAGTAGTGGGTGGCACTGAGTCGTAGTTGGTAGCAATGGGTGGTTCTGGGTGGCAATGAATGGTATTGGGTGGCACTGAGTAGTAGTGGATGTCTATGAGTAGTAATGGGTGCCAGTAAGTAGTAGTGGGTGCTACCAAGTAGTAGTGTGCTACCAAGTAGTAGGGTGGCACTGAGTCAGTAGTTGGTAGCAATGGGTAGGGTGGCAATGAATGGTAATGCGTGGCACTGAGTAGTAGTGGATGACTATGATTAATAATGGGTGCCACTAGTAGTGGGTGCCACCAAGTAGTAGTGGGTGGCACTGAGAAAGGATAGCAATGGGTTGTTGTTCTGGGTGGCAATGAATGGTAGTGGGTGGCACTGAGTAGTAGTCGGTGGCAATGGGTCGTAGTAATGGGTGGCATTGAATAGGGTTGGATAGTACTGAGTAGTAGTGAGTAGCACTGGGTGGTAGTGGGTGGCAATGAATGATAGTGGGTGGCACTGAGTAGTAGTTGGTAGCAATGGGTGGTATTTGGTGGCACTAAGTAGCATTGGGTTGTTCTGGATTATCGTGAGTGGCACTGGTTAGTAGTGGGTTGGCGCTGGGTGGTTCTGGATAGTAGTGGGTGGCACTGACTGGTATTGAATGGTAATGGGTGGTGAAGGCGGCACTATGTTGTAGTGGGTGGTAATGGTTGGTATTGGGTGGCACTGACTGATATTGGATGGCATTGGGTCTTAATTGTCTCTCTTACTATTGACACCACAACATATATAACCTTTCTCACTCTTGATCTGTTCTATTCTTTCTACTCTTTTATCTCCTGTGATATCAGTTGACAATAATATTAAGGCGGGGCCCTCTAGGATGGGTTCCACTGGTCGGGAAGGTTGTGAACCCCAGGGCCGACCTGATCATCATCAAACTACTAGGGCCTCAACTGACGTCACCCCGGTTGTGGAGAATGGCTTTTTTCACACTTCATTTTTCCAACATTCGCGGCCTGAGAACCATTTTCCTTCTGTGGAGCACCATCTATTAACCTCTTCCTCCGACCTCTTACTACTATCTGAACTTCAACTGACCAAAGCAGCTTCACCCAAACCTTTTCAAGTCTCCAACTACATCCTTTATACCTCTTTCCGTTCTAAGGAGGTTTTGCTCCTACTGCAATACACGTACTCCTATAGCTCAACCAACGGATCTTGAATCTTTATGATGTCATCTGGCTCAAAATATCTCTACCAACTATGACTATTTCTTTTGTTTATACTGTTCTCCCAACTCTACAAGCTATTTGGAATTCTTTAACTATCTCACTTCTTGCCACAAGTCGTTGCTATCCACACACCCCAACACCGAGATCCTCTACCTCGGGGATTTCAATGTACATCACTGAGAGTGGCTTGGCTCTGCAAGGGATGACCCAGGTGGAGCTGAGGCACTCTCTTTTTCCTTACTTAATGATCTGGAACAAATAATTAAACACCTTACACGTGTTCCTGATCGACACGATCAACTTACTAACATTCTTTGTTTTACCTCTAACCCCTCACACTATTCATACTCAGTTTCTGTCCCCTTAGGGTCTTCTAATCAAAATCTTATTTCTATTAAATCAAACGGGGCACGACCACCTCCTCCACCCTCTTAAACACCAACTAGGGCACTATCGGAGGGCAAACTGGCAATCCTTGCGAGAATTCTTCTCCGACTCTCCTTGGGATGAAGGTTGCTTTTCCACTCGGGACGCCTCGGTATGTGCTGACAGCATTGCTGGGGTTATACAGGGTGGTATGAGTGCATTCATCCCATCTTCTACTCAAACTTTCACTTTACAATCATGTTTGATTGCTCCGTCTCTTGCATGTAGGGAGAGAAATAGGGCGTATCAAGTTATGAAACTATCTCTTCATATTACCCACTCCTCTTTCATTATTTCTAAGAATCGTTACAAGGCTATTCTTCGTAGGGCCAAGGGATTTAATAAAAAGAAAGACCGCTGTCCTGACTAACTCTTCCTTTAGTTACTCTTTCTGATCCTTAACCAAAAACATCTGTAATAACGTCTGCACTCAATCTTTTTCCTTCTTCCTCGACCTGATAACTCTATAGCCAACTCTCCCCCTGATAAAGCCAATCTCTTTCACCTTGTTCTCTAACTCCATCTTAGACGATTCCAACTCTATCCTCCTACTCCTGCTCCTCCTACTGAACCTATGCACTTTCCTATAATCTCCACTTGCAGGGTTGCTGGTGTTTTATCCAGGTTGGATGAAAGGCGCATGGACTGGACGGAATACCCCCTCGTGTTCTGAGGCGTGTGCTGAAATTCTAGCCCCTGTGCTTGCTCGCCTCTTTCGCCTTTGCCTCAAAACCCAAACTTTTCCTTCTTCTTGAAAGCAAGCCTCGGTTCAGCCCAACCCGAAGAACGGTGACCATTCCAATCCCTCTAACTATCGCCTCATTGCCCCAACTTCATCCCTCTCTAAGATTTTCGAAACTATCTTAAACTCTCATTTTCTCCGTCACCTTGTACGCTTTTCTCTTTTGTCGTTCACCAGTATGGCTTTCGCCAGGCGAGATCTACTGGTGATCTGCTCTCCTACTGCACCCATCTTTGATCAACCTCTCTTACGGATTATGGGAACTGTCGTGGCCCTCGACATCTCCAAAGAATTTGACAGGGTATGGCACAAGTCTTTGCTTTCTAAACTTCACTCTTATGGTATCTCTCCCCCACTTAGTTTTCTAATCTCTAGCTTCTTTGAGAACCGTTCCATGGCAGTTGTTGTCGAGGTATCGATTTCACGCTCTTTCTCTTCCAATAGTGGTGTCCCACAGGGTTCTATTCTTTCACCTACTCTTCATTCTTCTTTACATTTTTCCTTTTCCCCTAATTCTCAGACTAGATCTGTTTCTAGAACTGATATCATTTCATCTATCAATGCGGTTCTGTGCAGCATCTCCGAATGGGGAGGTAGAAACTTGGTTAAATTCAACAGTAATAAAACTCAGTATTTACCAAATACACTTTCCAAATTAGATGACCTCCTACCAATCAAAATTCAGGACGCAATCATTCTGCCAAATTCTAAAATAGATATGCTAGGTCTTACCATTTCCTCTAATATGTCAAGGAAGCCACACATCCACAGCATTGCTAAAGCCGCCTCCCGAAAGCTGGGAATGCTGTACAGATGCCGTAGCTACTTCACTCCTAAGCAGTTGCTTCACGTTTATAATGGATTCATTCGTCCTAACTTGGAGTACTACTCTCATATCTGGGGTGGCTCTTCTTCTGTCCAACTGTTAGATAGGGTGGAATCAAAGGCATCTCGTCTTATGGACTCTCCTCTTTTAGTTGATAATCATTCTTCCCTTTCTCACCGCAATGTTGCTTCACTGTCCCTCTTTTACAGGCACTTTCACGGGTAATATTCGTTGGATTTGGCATCCTGTGTACTGCCGGCAAGGTCGTGGGCTCGTAACACTCGTCTTGTCCGCGGTGCCCACCGTTTCTCTGTAGATGTCGGTCACACTAAAATAATTCGTTATAGTACATCCTTCTTTCCTTACACAGCCAAACTGTGGAATGCTCTGCCTTCTGTGTTTCCATAGTCATACAATCTGTCTCATTTCAAAAAGCTCGTTTTCCGGCATCTTCTTGGTGGTGTAGATTAATATAATCTTTTTCTCTTATATTTTTAATTTCTTTTTAATCTTATTTTTTCGCCCCCTAGGCCCCTTTATTGATCGATGACCTGTGCCGGGTGGGCTATTCCTCGTAAAAAACAATATGGGGCGGCACTGGGCTGTAGTGGGTGGCACCGGGTGGTAGTGGGTGGCATTGTGTGGTAGTGGTTAGCACCGGGTGACATTGGGTGGTAGTGGTTAGCACTGGTTGGTAGTGGATGGCAAATGATAGGTGGTTTTTTCTCCTACTATTTTTAAACTAACATTATTCTGTGAATCTCTTGTATGTTAATTCTTTCTGTCTACTTCTTCATATTCTTTGTCATTGTTCTCGATACTGTTAATATTATGCTCCGTTTCTTTAATTGTCAAAACCATTTTTAAATCTCAGTTTTCTGCCTTCTTATTCTGTTTCTTAATAGTCTCTATACTTCCGATAGAATCATTCCTTTCATATAAGTTGTACATTATTCGACTTGTAAATGGTCATCGGTTGCTCCACCCCCAAGGTCAAAATACTATAGTACTATATCATGCCAAACAATGATTACCCTGCTCCCGCATGCTTAGTCTAAACCTTGAAATAATAGGATAATTTTGACTCTACCTTTTAATATACTCTACATCTATTTCTGTAACCTTTCAGGTATAATAATCTCTTCTAACATGTTAAACGATTCTGAGAGGAAACGATTTGTAGATCGTAGTCGGGTATTGACTTTTCGAGAAGTTCGTGACTCTGGTGCTGTGTTTGTTTCACATGCTATAGTTGCTGTTCGCCTTGGAAGGTCGGAGGACTTTGAGGAAAGGAACTGACGAAGTCAATTGAAGACTGTGAGCTGTGAGGCCGAGTTCCGCGGTAGCTGGCCCAAGTTTCTCTCTCGGGAATCAAAGAACATCATCTTGGAGGGTTTGTGCCTCCGAAAAAAAGGCTGCTGGGCTCTGGCCAAGGAGATTCAGCTCCGACGATGGAAGACAGTATTTTGTGAAACGGTTCGCTTGTCTCGTGCCCGGCAGGGCATGACCTGGAGAATCCTCGGAAAACCGCACTCAATATCGGTGACAGGCTGTGGTTCGCAGATTATCAAAGAGAATAGATCAAGGAAATGCCTCTCCACATGACCAAGAATCCAAATTCCCAAAATGACAGGGTATGGTCAAAGACTCCTGATGAAGTCCTCAACGAAGGACTACTGGGAGTTACTAAATCTCCTGATTGTGTGGGCGTTTTTGTCCTACATGATGTGAGTGATGAAGCCAGAACTGGGATGGAGCATATTTCCGCCTCGAGGTCCCCGCCCAGCACACCATTCCGTTCCTGAAGAACCATGCAAATTTTCTGGACGTCAAGAAGGTGACTTTTTTGCACGACATGTATATGAAGGCTCTTCACACCCACGCAACAACAATGTGGATTTCTTTGGGAGCAATGAGTAGCTGGGTAATTCAACAGACTTCAATGTGGCGAAAATGTGAAAACCCTGATGCTTGAGGAATTCCAACCACCCGATTCTACCGCCGAACCATTAAGCAACACATCGAAACAATCATATGACACCTTGAGTAAAACATCGACCTTTTCGAGTCTCTCCTCACCTTTGCTGTCTTGAAGTCGTAGAATTAAATTGTCTGAAAGATGTCACGTTTAAGGTGGCATCACACGGGCACTTATACTGGCAATTTTCGCTTTTGGCTACTACTGGCGGCTGGTCTTCGGGGGATAGCGACTGGAGTTTCATCTGCCAGCAGCTGATTTCTCCAGACCGACATGTTGATCGTGAAATCGCAGCTTTCAGCAATTCTCCTCTATTGTATTATATCAAAGGTTAAAATAAATTTTGTTTTATTTATTAATGTGACGAACAGTTATCGCCCAGCTAGTTATAATACATATAGAAAAAATAGTAACAAGAAATGAAATGTTCTTCAACAACTAATTGGAATCAATTTGCAGTACATCCTTTTCCTTCTCCGCTTCCTAGCGTTTACCTTTGTATTTCCACAATGAAAATACTAAACAATCGTATGAAATTCTAATTTATATACACAGGTAGGACAATTTGTCCTCAAAATATTCAAACTAGTGTTAATTTGGGATATTCCTGGTATTTAACCTGTTTCTGCATTTCAGGACCAAGCTTTCTGCTTTTTCTCCTGCCAGGAACGAGTCCACAAGCGTTTTTTATCATGTTTGTACTTTAACCAATACAAAGCTAAAATTGTAAGAGCTAACATTTCATTGTCAAAGTCTTAAGGCATCCATCTTGTTATTGCTTTGATTGGCTCCATCCGCTCCACTATGATTTCAGCGGCAATAGTTTACCAACCTTTATAAACATTCCCATTGACACAGCTAAAACGCTGATATGCGCTTCTTCACTCAGCTATTATACATTGGCAACTTTCCTATAATAGGGTGGGCGTAAATTTGGTCTCGAAAGCACTTAATTAACCCGACCTGTCCACGAGACCCATACACACAGCTACGTTATTACATGACTGTGGGTGGGGCTGGGTGGATGGTACTGAGTGGCACTAGGTGGTATTGAGTGGCACTAGGTGGTACTGAGTGGCACTGGGTGGTACTTAGTAACACTGGGTGGTACTGAGTAACAATAGGTGGTATTGAGTGGCACCGGATGGTACTAAGTGGCACTAGGTGGTACTGAGTGGCACTGGGTGGTACTTAGTAACACTGACTGGTACTTCAGTGATACTGGTTGGTATTGAGTGTACTGAGTGGCACTGGGTGGTAATGAGTGGTACTGGAAGGAACTGAGTGGCACTGGATAGTACTTGGTCACATTGGGTGGTACTGAGTGGCACTGGTTGGCACTAAGTGGCACTGGGTGGTACTGAGTGGCACTGGGTGGTATTGAGTGGCACTGGTTGGCACTAAGTGGCACTGGTTGGCACTAAGTGGCACTGGGTGGTACTGAGTGGCACTGGGTGGTACTGAGTGGCACTGAGTGGTACTTAGTAACACTGGGTGGTACCGAGTAACACTGGATGATACTGAGTGGTACTGGATGATACTGAGTGGCACTGAGTGGTACTGAGTGGCACTGGATGATACTGAGTGCCACTAGATATATGGGGGCAGTGTATAGTACTGATTGGCACTGGATGGTACTTGGTGGCACTGGGCGGCGTTGCGTTGGGTGGTCGATGTTACACTGTCGTCTCTTTTACATTCCCGGAACGGTAAATTATTGATTCTGCGGTCGATCATCAGGTGGGTGGCGTTATTCAAGTTGCCGGCCCTTCCTACCCGCCACCCTTCATTCCCCACCACCCATCCCTTCCTTCCCGCCATCCCTTCATTCCTTACCGCCATCCCTCCCTCCCTCCCTCCCCACCACATTTCCCTTCCTTCCCGCTACCCCTCCCGCCCTGTCACCCTCCCTCCTTGTCGCCCCTTCCTCCCTACCGCCATTCCCTCCCCGCCACCCCTCAATCCCCACTACCTCTCCCTTCCATCCCGACATTCCCCCTTCCTCTTCCCAACACCCCTTACCTAGAATCCATTAGATTAGACCTTCCCCAGTTTCCATTTACAGCACTCTTCCCTCCCCACCATGCCTTAACCCTGCCCCACCAACCTCTTTCTTTGCCTCCTTTCCCCAACACCCCTTTCCCCCCTCCCAATGCCCCTTAACTTATTCTCACCTCCCCTTCCCATCACTTCTCCTCCACCCCTTAACCTTTCTCCCCAACGATCTTTCCTCACCATCTTTCCCCAACACTCTTTACTCCATTGCTCAGTTCTCCCCATATGCCTCCCCAGATACTTCCATTATATTATTCCCTCCCCAGAACCCCTCCTTCCAATCCCTTCTCCCCTCTTACCTCCACCCCCTTGGCAAAAAAAGGGAAAAAATAACCCAATTTTTAGTGACGATTAGTAAAGAAGAAGAAGAAGAAGAAGAAGAAGAAGAAGAAGAAGAAATAGGGGTTGAGAGGGAAGAACAATAAGGGGAGAGGAAAAGAGAATAGAAGGAATATGGATGAAGGAGAATAACTGAATAAAGAGAAGTTGGAAGTGGATAGAATCTGAGATGTGAGGATGCGAAGGAAAGAAAATAGAGAAAGATCGAAGAGATGTGCATGTATAACGACGAAAGAGAGATAAAGATGCAGAACAGAGAAAGAATGAGACAAAATAGAGGCAAAGGTACAGATTATAGATTCCACCTCCTTACATTGGGGGGAACGAGACGGGTGTCGTGCCCTTCCTGCACAAACTCCAGTTAAGTGAGGTGTGACCTGTCGCGTAAACAGGACATTTGAACTCTTTGACTCAAAAACTTTACATGTCTCAAGATAGTTAAGTTTTCAGACTAAGATTCACTTTATTTATCTTAAACCATTCACGGGTTATCGCTCAACGCGGCCGACAAAAAGACTGATAGGCAAGCAGACGAGCAGCCAGACAGACAAACAAACAGGTAGGTAAGCAAAATAGCAGACAACAGAGACAAACAGACAAACTGAGAGATGCAAAAAAAAACATTGACAGACAGACAGGCAGAGGCAGACAATAAGACAGAGATGCAGATAAGACAGGCAAAGACTGGCAGATAAATTGAGATACAAGGTAGAGACATCGTCAAAAGTGAGTTTTATTGTTGGGATACTAAACCTGAGTTACATGTTAACATTAAGGTGGTGGACGGCAACTGTGGTCATCGTTCACTCCAGGCATTACAATATACGAAAATAAAAATAATTGCATTTAGAATGTGCAAGATAAAATTAATATTTTTTATACAAATTTGTTTAAACCTGTATTTAAATTAATGTACAAATTATAAAGTTTAAATAATATAAATCATCACTAGACGACAGCTAGGTAGTGACACAATACAACTAGGGGAGACAACGTCTAATAACATGCTCCCCCTATAGTATTCTCCCCTCGGCCAGAGAAGGCCGTGATTCAGTGGGATGCCCAAGTAAGACGACCCATTGCAGAAGAAATCCTACTGACAGCTGAACACTTGTTGCCCTAAGACACCAAGAACCTGTTATTTGGCTCTTCTCCTCCTGTTATACACGTGATCATCCAGCGCATATTGTACTGTTTGCAGCTGACCTCACGACATGACTCAGTCAACATCATATGTTACAAGACTGAGTACACACCATGCTATAAGACTGGGTACACAAGACATGCCTGGGTCTACATATGATCATAAATTACTGGAGAAATTCCATTAGATTGTTCGGATCCCTACATGAAGGTAAGTGGCATTAAGGGACTGTGTGAATATAATTTAATTTATTGTATATTAATAATAGCAAAAACGAAGTGAAATTATCTGTACAAGGTGTTGAAGTTTGACCTTCAGTTGTGAACTTAACACCTGACAAAAGAACACTGAATTTAAGCGCAGTTCTATATATGTTCAATTATTTTTATTGATTAAAGTACTGTACGGAGGTGTCATGAGGGGGTGCATTGTACCATGCTCAGTTGTTTTTATGGTGACTATAGGAATGAGCGTCGTGCATGCGGTAACCCCTGTGACGTCATATGTAAGCAATTGCCCATACCTAATTTGATATGAGTGGCAGTAGTGTAAATTGTTTACCCGTGATCACAAAAATTTTTATGCACGAATGGTAACTTATAATTAGAGTTAAGTGTGTCATTTATGTAACCAATTAATTAGACAGCAAGGTCGTTAAAAAGATAGACGGGTGTCGGTGGATCCCGGCGCCATTTGCAAGAAAATACCAACAGGGAGCGGATGAAGCGTGTTGACACTAGTGACGTCACGACTTTGGTAGGTTCATTAAGCCAATGAGTCGTGTCGTCTTAAGGAAAACTACCATAGTATATATATCTCATTAACCGTTTCTTTGAGGTTAACTAAAAAGCGTAATCAAGCCTATAGTTCGCTATTCCAGTCATTTGTGAAAATGGTCTATTTTCTGAAGATTTTTTTGTCAGCAGTACAAGGGTGATTTTAATCACTAAAGTATGATGCTCAGTATTTTCCTATTAACACAGAATTTCTTCATATATCCCTAATGAACGCCTAGTGATTTATTGTAACCTCCAGAGTGCAGACATAGAATAAAGTCTCTGTGGAGTCGTGGGATTTGTGGCTATCATATATCTTTGTTGACGAACTAACAGACTCAAGTGTGTAAGATATATACAGATGGTTCAAGTCTTGGATCTTGGCTTGAGGATAGCTTGATATTTCAGCTTGAAATTTAGTGGAGGAAAAACAGTCTCTCGATTTTGAAGGGGTCCTACTCACTAAGAATAAATGGTGAGACACGAATCTCCCAATTTCCAACTCCTCTCAGTGATTTTTCTCCCGCTGGCAGTCGACCTCATCTTGGAACCCCTGAATATAATTGAAATGAAATTGAATTGCATTTCTTTATTCCGAAACTTACAGTTCAGTCTGACTGATTTCTTATTTATTTATAAACGTGAAGAGATTGCTTTACTTTAAATATGATTTTAAGTATATCTGAAAATAATAAACAAACATATGGCACAATTGTCGCAGCAGAAAGGGTATTATATTACTAGAAATTAATGAATATCGTAGAGCAAACTTGAGATATCTTATTACCACGCGTGAAGCACAGTTGTATAGGTATTGGATTGGATAATAAATAGCAGGACTATCTGATTGTCGCAAATGAAACAATTATATGTTAATAAAAACATAACGTACCTATAGGTATGTGATTGTTACAGATAAATAACAATCTCATAGAAATTAAATTCAAAATTAACCAACATGGAAATATTTAATTGTCACAAGAAATTATTAAAATAAAAGAAAACTATGCTACCAGTGTAATTATAAAAACTGGTAATTGATTGTCACAAGCAAAGCATAATTAAATAAGAAACTAGATTGTATATTTTATTAAATTCCTTTCCATTCTTCGTTTGCCTCTCAACTCCCCTTCAGGTCTGGTATAACCTCTGAGACGTGGTTAAACTAAGTCTGGCTGACGCTTGAGGGCCAAAGCCTCCCTTAATGGTAATCCTGGCTTACGAGGCTCCAGGTGTACAGTGTTGAAGAGGATTAAACCTTAAAATTTAATGACGATTCATTCACTTCCTAATGTCAGATTATCTCTGGAAAATTTGACAAAATCTTAAAGTTAGTTTCCACATGTCTGATTTTCAAAGTATTTTTGACCTTCCAATCAAAATAGTATATTGTGTTTGACAGATATTTCCTGGCTTTTACTATAACTTTTGAACATTACGAATAAAACAAGAAAATATTCACCAGGCATAGACTAGTTTTATTGTTCCTTCTGATCTTCTGACCTTATGGCCTAGAGACATAAATTTGGCAAATATTTATGAGCTTTCAAATTAACTTTTTAGCTTACAAATAAGAAAATTATATGGAGCAGATATATTTACTAATTATTTCTACAATGCTTGACCGTGTCCCTTGTGTGTGTGTGTGTGTGTGTGTGTGTGTGTGTGTGTGTGCACAGGGTGGTGTAAAGCACCTAGTGCGGCAGCATTATGTTAGTGTTAAGGTGCAAGCACTGGTTTCTTCCTCTCGCTTTCAGCTACCGCCTCTGGCTAGCCCGCGTGGCGAACAGGGAAGCAACTTGCATAAGTCCTTCCCTGCCAGTACACAGTCTCTTCACCATCAAGACTTCTACTGTACCTCCTCGTGGCAACACAAAGTAACTGGGTGCCTCTTGGGCCCAGGCTAGACCATTAGGGGATCTTGGAGCACCAGTGGGCCCCAGAGGGATGGCGCATAGACCCACTGTCAAGTTGACACATCCTGGCGCCTACCAACCACTGCCCCGCTGCCTTGCGGATTAACCTTGGTAGGTATAAGGCTACAGGAGTAAACCCCAAACGAAAAATCTTGTGGTGGAGCCCCACATCAGGCAGACATACTTACAAAGCTCCAAGAAGACCCCGACTGCGGAAAAGGTGATCACCATGGAAACCCAACAACTACACTGGCGGACGAAGGCAATGCATGATGGACAGATTACTAAGCAGTCCATTGCAACTCTCGCTCTCTCCAGTCGTTGCAACACTTGCACCACTGGAACAGGAAAAGGGAGAGCCAAGATGTGTGGTTGCAGCCTGTGCTGCTCCCTCAACACATAAATTGACTCATGCACAGCCATCATCCAGCTCATCATACTTCTCATCATTATCAAAACCCCTATACTCCCAAAAGTCCTATGGCTACGGACGAGTGGTTACAGGAACAGGCAGAGATGACTGCCGGGAGTCTCAGTCACAACTCTGCACATGGACAGCATAGATAAGATGCTCGTTAATGCACTGGAATCTAGGCAACAGTGCAATCCAGTCCTGCCTGAGCGACTGAGCAACCCTTTTGAGGAGCCACTCTGCTCACCCCACATGGGGAGGGTGACTAGAAAAGATGCCCTAAACATTACCTGCCTAAAGAACCAAACCAATTGGGCAACCACACCCAGTAAGGTTATCTCTATGCAGTCAAAAACATAATTATAACCACAGATCAAAAACAAAAACAAGCTACACAACCTCTTATGGTCACTGCATGGAATGTCAGGACCCTTTGACCTCGACATAGCAGCCATTAGTGAGTCCTGGCTCCCAATCGAGGGTCGACTCACAGAACGGGGGTCTGGCTATACCTTCTTCTTGAAGGGTAAGCCTGCTGAGGAGAGAAACTACATTTATGGAATTGGCTTTGCCATCTGCCAATGCATAGGCTAACTGAAATGTCTGTTGGGATTAACGAGCATCTAATGACGCTCCGAGTCCCACTGAATCACTCACATCATGCCTTTTTCGTAAGAGCATACGCCCTAACACTGACTCAGAGAATGACATCGAGGAGGCCTTTTATGCCGACCATGACAGAGTGGTAACTTCTATCCCCAGAGAAAATAAGGTTGTGCTCCTAGGTGACTTCAATGCCAGAGTTGGCAGAGATGCTGACATTTGGCAGGGAATCATATGGAGAAATGGACTAGGTAACTGTAATCCCAACGGCCTACTCCTCCTCAGCAACTGTGCTGCACACAACCTCACTATCACCAACACCTTGTTTAGGCAAGCCGACTTGTTCAAGGGTTCGTGGCAACACCCACGATCCAAGCACTGGCATATCGTTTACTACATCATTGTCAGAGAAAGAGGTCACCGAGATGTCCTCATCACCAGAGCCATACGTGGCTCAGACCACTGCAACACTGATCATCAGCTCGTCAGAGACAGGCTGTGACTTCACGTCTCCCCAAAACGGCAAAGGTAGCAAGACCCCTGTAGAGGTTTTACACTAAGCATCTGGAGGATCCAGGGGTAGTACATGCTTTCAGAGCGCAGTTTGAACATGGGCTGATAAACAACCCGACAACAAACAACCCAAATCCCAGTGCTGATTGGGGTATTCGCGACACACTCATGACAAAAACCTGCAGGGAGACCCTCGGCCAGTTCAAAAGAATACACCAGGACTGGTTTGAGGAAAATGACCCAGATATCAATGTACTCGTCGATGATAAACTTGCTGCTTTAACTGACTGGTAGAACAACCCTCAGTCTTGGACCAAAGCAGATATCTTTTGCAAGAAGAAAGAGGCGGCCCAGCTCGAACTTTGCAATCTAAAGAACGACTGCTTTAAAAATATATCATGTGAAAAGCAAAAACTTGCAGATCAACACAAGCTGAGTGAATTTTTAAATTCCACTAAAACTTTTTTATGGCCCAACCACTCATGGCGCAGACCCCCTCCACTCATCTGACAGTAACTCCCTAATTAGAGTCGAAGAAGGCATCCTTCAGCACTGGAAAGAGCAGTACCATTTGCTGCTCAACCGAAACACTGATGTGGATGTCCTGACTACCCAGCAGGTCCCTCATCATCCAGAGCTGACCCACCTCTGCTATCCCTACATGAGGTAGCTACTGCCAACAAAACAGATGAAAAATAACAAAACCTGAGTTCCGGATGGAATCCCAGCCTGGGTGTACAAGGCAGTAGGACCACTGCCTCCATCGTCAATATTCATAAGAACAAGGGAGACCAGTCAGACTGTGGCAACTACCACGGGATCTCAATGCTGCCCATAACTGGCAAGATTATTGCCCGAGTTCTCCGAAACAGACTTCTTTCTGAGGAGGAAAACTTCCTCTCAGAACCTCAATGTGGCTTTAGACCATCACGTGGGACCACTGACATGATTTTTGCTGCCCGGCAGATACAGGAAAAGTGAAGTGAACAGCATCGTGACCTGTTCATGGCCTTCATCAACCGAATCAAGACCTTCTACTCGGTCAACAGGGAGGCCCTCTGGTGGATCCTCAGGTATTTTGGCTGCCCACCTAAATTCATCTCCAATGTGAGGCAACTCCACGATGGTATGAACGCAGTGTCCTGCACAGCGGCACCCAGTCTAAGTTCTTCCGCATCCAAACAGGGCTAAAACAAGGATGTTTACTTGTGTAACAGCACTTTTGCTTTATATAAATATTCACCCAAATGAGTTATTCAACAATGACTCAACCTTTTGACGATAATAGACTGCTGAGCTTGTAACTATCTCAGAGGTCGAGAACAGGTCAGCTGATTAATCAAACAACCGGCAGAGACTCTCACACTCAGAGAAGGGAGCAGAACCTCACCACTTGATCAGGGAAGAGCACGTCACTCAAGTTTTCTCTCAAAGTGTATTCACAACACTTCCTTGGAGAGAATTCTTAATTTATTCTCTCAGATTATTACTGTGTATATAGCTGCTTTGACAATCAAAGAAAAACAGCAAGAAGTGTTTACATCAAGCCCAGCCACTTAGAGTTCCAGAACTTAATTAAAACAATAAATGTGATACCAAAACAGCTAACACATTTGGTGGTAAGCAGTGAGAGGAATAGTAGAAACTAGTGCAGTACTCACACACAAGTGGCACTTTAAGTGAATCATCAACAAACAAGAATTTTCAAGTAAAATAAGTGAACAGTGTTTATAAACACTTGCAAAACGTACACACAGAAATCCAATGGTAACAAAGCCAATATAAAGGCTTGGTGACATAGCAGTCAACCCCCCAGCACCAGCTCACAGCTCATAGTCACCCGAGTGGAACCGACATTAACCGAGCCTACCCGAGTGTTGTCTTAGTGTCCCAGCCAGCAAAAAAGCCAGCCTACCAGACAGCCAGCCAGCCAAGCAGCCAGCCAGCCAACACTACAACACAGGAGTACTAGGAATGTTGTCATCGTGGTTCCATACAAGCAAGCAGCCAGGTGCTTAAACAATGAAGCCTCGCCAGTGTGTAAGAAAGGTCAGCCCCCCAGGTTGATTGCTGCAAGAAAGGTCAGCCCCCCAGGTTGATCGCTGTAAGAAAGGTCAGCCCCAGGTTAATCGCTGCAAGAAAGATCAGCCCCCAGGTTAATCGCTGCAAGAAAGGTCAGCCCCCCAGGTTGATTGCTGCAGAAAGATCAGCCCCAGGTTAATCGTTGCAAGAAAGGTCAGCCACCAGGTTAATCGCTACAAGCAAGGTCAGCCCCCAGGTTGATTGCTGCAAGAAAGATCACCCCAGGTTGATCTGGCAAAACTCAGCCCCCAGGTTAATCCTTTGCAAAAGAAAAGTCAGCCCCAGGTTGATTGCTGCAAGAAAGGTCAAGCCTCCCAGGTTAGTCGATGCAAGAAAGGTCAGCCCCCATGTTGATTGCTGCAAGAAAAGTCAGCCCCCCAGGTTAATCGCTGCAAGAAAGGTCAGCCCCAGGTTAATAGCTGCAAGAAAGGTCAGCCCCCAGGTTAATCGCTCCAAGAAAAGGTCAAGCCCCAGGTTAATCGCTGCAAAGGTCAGCCCCAGGTTGATTGCTGCAAGAAAGGTCAACCCCCAGGTTAATCGCTCCAGAAGGTCAAGCCCCCCAGGTTAATCGCTGCAAGAAAGATCAGCCCCCAGGTTGATTGCTGCAAGAAAGGTCAGCCCCCCAGGTTAATAGCTGCAAGAAAGGTCAGCCCCTTAGGTTGATCGCAGCAAGACGTATGACCAGTGGCGGACTGGGTCAAAATTTTCTACCGGGAAAACTTGTAAAAGGGCCCACTCAAAGGGTCCAAAAGGGCCCACTTAATCCCAAAACGTAGTCAAAGGAACCATCACTTTGGGGCCCACCGGGAAATTTCCCGGTATTCCGGTGGGCCAGTCCGCCACTGCGTATGACGTCATCGACCTCTGACGTCATCACCCGGTGTCACTCTACGGACTCTTCGGTCAGGTAGACCACAAACAATCATTATTTTATAGACTACAGTACACAAACACAAGTGAACTTCAAGAAGTCTTCACACGTAGTCAATATAAAATATAGACTCTCTGCACAACGGCCTAAACGCAAAACTAAATAAACACGTTTATAAAGTAAGAGAGGTCTTACAAAAAGTATATATACTTTTCATACTTTTTCAAACTTTTCATACTTTTCATACTTTTTATAATAATTTTTTTTTGTTCTTCATTTCCATAACTCATTCTAAATATTTTTTTGCATTATTCCTTGAGTAGGCAACTTAGTGAGAGTAATGCTGCAAGTGAAGTGATAAATATCCCTATTTATGGACCCTCTTCCAAAATTTTGGGGTTTGAAACAGGAAATTAATGACTCAGACTCTGATAGTCAGTCATCTACAAATTCACAGGAGCTAGTGGCAACTGATATTGAAGAGTTACCACAAATCAGCCAAATAGACTTAACACCTACAGACTCTTTAGCTAGCTGTGAACATTTCAAAGATTCTCAGTTCGAGTACTTACACAACTAAGGTCAGGTAACATTTACTCATTACATTCACCTGTTAATAACGCTAGTGCTTTAACTAACACAGCAAAAATGGCAACAGGTGGTTCTACTAACCCACAGACTTCATCGGTCCGTCAAACTGTAAAAATACTTCCAAATAACATTAAGGCACAAGAATTTACTACACAGGATGCAGATTATAATGCCTAACATTTTTGCGCAAGTGCGAAGATGTAATGCGAAACAATAATGTTACTAACGAAGAGGATAAAATATCATATGTCCGAGGCAACGTCAAAACCGGTAGTCGGGCAGATAGAATGATGTACGCTTCAGCCTTTGATGAGGAAACTGATGACTATCCAACATTTAGGAAACAATTCATATCCTTTTTTCGGGTCAGGTACCAAAGGAGGTGCGCTTACTTGGATTTTCAAGATGGCAGAGTGTACAAGTAACAGTGTGTTTGCACACGACGCACAAGAAACACAGGCTTTAGCCGGACACAAGAAGATGGATCTCTAAACTTACATGTCATCCTCAAATTGGTTTGATAACGAAGGAAAAGTATCTAAAGAAAATTTCTAGAAGATCAGTGAGCTCCTACAGTTTATCATGGTGCTACACGAACCTACACGCCAGGCAGACAGAAAGAAAGAATATAAATTAGGGACTAAGCTTGTAGACTACGTGGAGGAAATTTCTGAACCGGTGGAAACTACTCCTAGGGCTCTGTCAGTAGCACCCGTAACCATTTCTAAGGACAACCACAAACTACCACCGGAACCAAACCCAAAAAGGGACCTTTTCACAAAATCTGCAAACGTAAGGGACATGCCACAGAAAATTGTTGGTTTGGAGGAAAAGGACAAAAACCGATCTAGCCCGGGCAAGATCAAGGGAAGGGATCCTCCCTGGACTTTAAAAATCCAGTGTGTCCTACTAAACCAAAAAGTCTATGAGGACAAAAAAATGCCTACAAACACTAAGGGCACTCCGAATAAATGGTGTACTACATGACTACATGAGTCTCCATACCACAATACAGAACCTACAGCGCCTGAAGCAAGAGCTTGCAAATCGACGTGAGACAATCACACTACATTCGAGGAAAGATGCTCCCGCACAGCAACACGATCTAGGATACGGTCAACTATAACAAGACGGATCTTGCAAGAAGAATATTGATATATATATAGGAAGAATATTTAGTAAGAGAGTAAAACAGAGAGGAACTTTTTGGTAGCGTGGCCGTGATAGTTATTTACACTTATCGTATCTTCTATGTCAATACACATCTATTACGTTCTTAAAGGCGACTTCTCAAACACCGCTTCGTTACAACTCTTTATTAATTACGAACATGACATGGACACATTAATAACACCTTCTATTGAAGTTACTAGGACATTATATTTACGTTACTAGGACATCATATTACGTTACTAGACACTCTGATTCTCGGACACGAACATGAAATGAATACACTTGCCACGTAAGTAACTCATCCCATGGAAAGCTCTGACAAAAACTCACGTGACCTAGGGGAGGCCTAGCAGGTGGTCCTGGGTTGTCTCTATGGGAGACTGCTTAGCTGGGCGCCGGAGGGAAGTCTCGGTTCTGACCGGAGGCGACTGGAGGCGACCGGAGGCGGCTTGCCTCCGGCCCCTGACTTCTCTCGAGCAGGACCGGGGACGTGGTAGCTGGCCACCTTGTTACAAGACACACTCTCTCTCTGTCTCTGCCTGTGTCTCTCTGGGTATCTCTCTCTGCGAATGTCCGCGAGGGAGGACTAGGAAGTCCTATATATTGGGAGGCGAGCCGTCAGGTTGCTGATCGGGGGGGCGGCGGCGAAGGGTCTCCTTACATTTGCTCTCGCTAATGTAGGGTCAGGTCTGGACGTTTTCAGAGACTATAAGTTGTATCTTCTGGAAAAGTCATCAGATGGGGCCGTGTGACATGAGAGGCCCTGGTTGATTTGTGGCCCCTTGAGTTGGGCTCCGAGGGTTACATTTGACCTGGCTAATGTGAGGTCAGGTCTGGACTTCTTTCTGCGGTATAGTATATTGTGTATATTGGGAGAGAGTCGGCTGGTGCCTTCTTACATGTTTGTTGGCCGTGTGACATGGGAAGGGGAGCCTGGCTGATTTATAATCCTTGGTCAACCGCAGAGTTACCCTATACTTTTGACCTCCCTAATGTCAGGTCAAGTCTGGACTGTTTTCAGAGACTATAAGTTGTATCTTCTGGAGAAGTCATCAGGTGGGGCCGTGTGAGTTACCCTACACTTGACCTCCCTAATGTCGGGTCAAGTGTAGACTTCTTCAGCGATGTAGGTTATTGTATATTGGGAGAGAGTCGGCTGGTGCCTTCTTACATGTTTGTTGTGGATCCGTGACACATTGGAGGGGAGCTAGTTGATTTGTAACACCCTTGAGCACCTGCGAGGGATACCCTTACACTTGACCCCCCAAATGTCGGGTCAAGTCTGGCTTTCCTTGCGATGTAAGCTGTGGTCTGACAACCCATCACTACACAACTGTGCAAGAAAACAACGCTTCCGTTACCGGCTCATTAATCGCCACGTTAAACAAAGTGGAGGTGTTGACTGTACCAGAGAGGATAGGTAACAATCAGTTGTCCCTAGACATAGATACGGGAGCCTATGCCAATGTTTTCTCATTACCGTCGTTCAATGAACTTAAGAGACGATATCATCCAAATAAGTGGCCAATAAGACCTCCCGACATTCCTCTGTCCAGTGTATCAGGAATCCAATTAGACTTCGCGGGGGTGACAACACTACCAATCCGTTTTACTAGGTCCAGTAAAGCTTTTCTGAAGGATTTCTACATAGTCAAGGCATTCTTTTTGCCAGCGTATGGGTTAATCGGTCTTTCCACACTAAAGCAGAACAACTTTAACGATCATCCAAGAAATGCCACCATAACGCATATCTGTAAAACTTACTAGGCAAAGCAAACTTCACATCCATTGCTTAACTCGGGTGTTATTGTAATATCTGCCTCGACCGGCGCGGGGAGTCTATCTTACAGAAGCAATTAGCTATGGAGTCACTCTCTGAAACTCCACCTAGTAGCTCAAGGATATTCAGGATGAAAGCGGCAAGAACTGGATTTTAACGCCTGCTGTGTTAACTGGTGTACAACGGTTACATAGCCAGGAACTAACTAGAATCACAGTACGATTGCCAAATGTGAGTGAAGGAACATATGTTGTGTGTCTGAGTGAAAGTGTACGAGTGAAAGGCTTGTCACTTGAGTCTACCTTAAACATAGTCAGATTAGGTAGTCTCACAGATGTCCTCGTTCTCAATAAAACTGGGGGACCTATAACTTTAAGAAAGGGATGTTGTTCAGGTAATTTCCTTGCTTACGACAAAGCAGTCGTCACAGAACCAAAAGAATTACCAATAGGTAGTATAACACAGGAGGAATCGAATGAAAAATCACATATTGTAGATAAAGTAGCGTTAATAGCGCCACACGTGAAAGTAGTCTATCATCCTTAGGGCCAATGTGATCTTTTAGAATTACTAGCCGAGTTTAAGGGAATCGTAGCATTACCAGGAGAACCCCTAGGGTAAAACAACGTTGATAAACCATCACATTTCACTCAAGCCGGACACAGACCAGCATATCGGTTATCCCACAGCCAAAGGGCTGTAGTCGAACAAATGGTACAAGAAATGGTGGAACAAGACGGAATCCAACCTTCCTTATCACCATGGAACTCGCCTCTATTCCTAGTTCCTAAGAAAGATGAAGGATGGAGACCATTCATAGATTTTCGACGAGTCAACCAAACAACTGCATCAGACAGGTTCCCAATACCTGTCCTAACTGAGTTTCTACAGTCTCTTCAGTAACACCTAGATTTGCTTAGCGGGAACTGGCAAATTCCCTTACATAAGGAATCCTGCGAGGTAACTGCGTTCAGTACACTAATTGGGACATTTCGAATTCCTACGAATGCCATTTGGTTTGAGGAATGCGCCGCTAACATTCCAAAGAATGATAAATACCTTGTTTGCTGGAATGATATGTAACACACTCTATGCCTGTCTAGATGATCATATTACAGAAAGCAAATATTTACAAAGTCATCTGAAGAATCTACGAGAAATCTTCACAAAGCTAAAAATAGCTGGATTGAAAGTAAAATTTTCCAAATGTGAATTTCTTAAATCCAGAATCAAATTTATCGGACACATAGTGGATGACAACGGTATACACACAGTAGGTTGTAAGGTAAAGGCGGTGAAGCAATTTCCTTGTCCGAAGAATGCTGATCAACTCATAGTTTCCTGGGATTATCAGGATACTACCATTCTTTCATTGAAGGTTAAGCCAGGTTAGCCTCACCAATCATTAAACTCATCAAAAGGAACGTAGAGTATAAGTGGAAGAAAGAACAAGAGGACAGTTTTTATGTCCTTAAGAGCGCCTTAACGAACGCTCCAGTGTTGGCCTTTCCGGACTACACCAAACCATTTACCATGTGCACCGATGTCTCCGGCCTAGAGCTAGGGGTTGTGCTCGTGCAAACTGATCATCGAGTGAAGTGGCGTGTAATAGCATACGCCAGTCGTACCCTCAACGATGCAGAAACACGCTATTCAGCTACTCACTTGGAAGCATTAGCTGTAGTGTGGGCTCTCAAGTATTTTCGAGATCTCATTTTTGGATATCGAATCACAGTCCACACAGATCATATAGCCGTGACAGAACTATTCCATGGGAAGAACTTATCAGGGCGCTTAGCACGCTGGTATCTGACCATACAGTAGTTCGCACCCGGCTTCAAGTATTTGCAGGGTTGTGCGAACGTGGGAGTTGATTGGCTATTCAGACATATAGCTCCTGTCACGCCACTACCCACGTTCACCCTGTCACAGTTAAGAGCGGAACAACTACAGGATCCACTGTGGTTCAAGGTAAGCTATCTTAAAATCGGGAGATAAGGTAAATTTGCTAAAACTACTTCTACCACTCTCACAGTTTGATGCACACCAAGCTGGGCATCCGGGGTGAGACAGATGTCTTACAGAATTTAGACGAAAATAGTATTGAGAAACTATGAGGACCGACATCGAGCATCACATTGCTAAATGTTTGTCTTGTGCAAGACGCAAGGGAACATCGATGAATCCCGCTCAATTTTAGGATACCCGACGCCTGAACGCCCAGGGGATACAGCTGGTATCGATTTATTGCAAGTACCATAAAGCCATCAAGGCTCAAATTACATATTTGTGTGCGTTGACCACTTCTCCAGATTTGTGGTACTCGCACCATTGCAGAATAAGTCTGCCGAAGCACTAGCTCATGCGTTAGTCACTCATCTCATCTGCCCTTTTCAGATAACGTGACAGAATTTAAGAATCAACTCATAACAGCAATATGTCAACAATACGACATCACACAAACCTTCACAACCGCCTACCATCCATCCTCAAATGGGTTGGTCGAGCGTACATATCGTAAAATTCTTAAGATTCTCTGACACGTGGTGAATCCGATGCACAGTTCCTGGGAGGACTAGTTTCCACAAGTAGCAGCATCCATCAATGGATTTATCAAAGCTTTACAGGCAATTCGCCATACAACATAATTTATGGTACACAAAAACGCTTGCCTTATGATCTACTAGCAGGAACCCCATAACCTGTGTACAAGGTGGATGACTATGCTAAGAAGCAAATTAATGTTTTCACAAGCATGCATGGGAAAGTACGAAAACATTTAGCAGCCTCACGTGGTGAAACGATCTGCAAGCAACATAAAAACGCTAAGCCTGAAACTCTAGAAATAGGAAACATAGTAATGATAAAAGCGCCGGAAAGCATATAAAAACTTTCACCTAAATTCACAGGTCCATACCTGATTAAAGCAAAAGAACATGAAAACAAATTCCATGTAGTTGAGCCAACGACAAACGTCACAGACATCGTACATGTAGATAGAATGAAAAAAGGCAGCAGAGACTTAGTAGGGACAGTCAATTACATCCTACTTCTACTACAACAGTTGGTGTACACGATACATCAATAGACAATACATATCGTCAAAAACTGAGATCAGCAAACAAAAAACATTAATTATCTTCACCACTTTCAGGCATGGCTTGGATATCATTACTCTTGTTGGTATGGAGTGCTGTGGCAACAACCCCATCCCCAGCAGACATCATCAAACCCGGAGCTTTAGTTGCCCCACTGGGCATGCCTATGCACCTGAGGTCAATAGCTGTCCACATTGAAACAGTTATGCACACCCTGCAAGATCTCGAACAGCAGTTTACCATCTCTACAACACTTCGACAAACCATCTCACTTCAGAACGTCTACTCAAACGCGTACGGTACTTTGACCGAAAGCTACTTATATCTCCTGAAGACATCGGGAAGAATGTACATTTTCATCGGCGTTAAAAACGTGGTCTATTTTATTTTGTTGGTTTAATAAGTAACACCCTGTTTGATAAGGCAACCGCCGAAGATGTAGCGAACCTAGGAAAACGAATGATCGCAGTTTGAGAAGCACTTTTGAAACAGAATAGGGCCATTGCACAGTCCTACAAGGCAGTACACACTCTGAACTCTCAGATGAATGGCATTGTTGACGAACTAATCAACTAACACGTGTTATCCAGTTCACGGTCAATGCCTACACTAGAATGGCTACTCTGCTTTTCAGAATATATGCATGCAGCTGAAGCCTTTGACCAAGCTTTCACAGTTATCAATGATGGGCTCATAGCTGATTTAGTGAATGCAGGTTTAGTTCGTGTAGATGGACAGTTGTTGTCGGTTGGTCAACTTATTGCCACTTTACATATAAATTGAAATTGACTATCATCTAACTCCTATCTCTCAAGAACATGAAGTGGAATATTATTACCCCTTATTGAAGGCATCCTTAACGCATGAAAAATATAACACATTCCACTAAAATTACAAAAGAAATTTAATGCATGGCATTTGGAACCATTTCCATTGAAGGCGAATGACGATCTTTTGGTTCTTAACAGAGAAACTGAACGAATAGTGGTTTTAGAAGATATATCGTTAGTTGTTGTGACTTAGCATGAACTCCTAAATCATTGTAAGTCAAAATACTTGCACTTGCATGTATGTCCTGCCTATGCATTTGCTTTCACCCGGGCTGCAGTAGCTACTTGTGAACCTTCTATAATACAAAGTAATGCTTCTTCAGCTCTACAGCAATGTGAATACACTCTAATACCTCATAGGTTAGTGTTTCACGCCCATGTCGATAATGTGCAATATTTTTATTTTCCAAGCAAACCAGTGTAATACTCATATGGCAGGGTGTAGGTAAACATTTAGTAGTATAAAGTTATCATATAGCACCATAATATTGTGAGCTCAGCAGTAATGCAATCACAACCTTGCCTACTCGCCATCATCTTGTATTTGTATCAAGCATTATTTTTGAAATAGTAGCCATACCATTTTTGACAATGCCTGATAAATGCTCCATGTTTGGATATATATCAAATTACAGACTACATTATAAAAGTTTGAGATTTCATTGATTTCAAGGAGAAAAACAGAAAAAACGTATTTTATTGTGCATGTAGCAAAAATATAGGGTGCAACAGGAGGAAGGGTGATACTTGAGAGCCGTTGGTAGGTTTAAATTTAAATTCCCTGAAGTCTAACTTTCGGCCAGGAAACCGGATGTGGAGAGACAAGTACCTATTTGTTGCTTGAAATTGTTGTATAGCCTAGTCGTCTGTAATATATCTAGTGGCCATATTGATAAACTAAAACCCCTACACATATATACTTTAATTCACTGATTTACTGTAATAGCTTTGGGAGAGAAAATGATGATAACTATAACCATTAAATTTTTATATTATTTTCTTTAACTTTTTTTAATTCTTGTATTCCTTCTGCCCCCAGTAAATAGTTAGTCCATATGCTTATGATTACTTAAATGCTTTTACTCTGATACTGGCAGCAAAATCATGTGACTATAAATAATAATAAAGAGAGGAAGCAGAAGATTGTTAATAGTAATTATAATATATTTTTTAATAATAAGAATAGGAATATCATAAAAATAAGGATTATATGAAAAGTTCAAGTGGCTAACTGAAAGATAGTGTGCTAGAGGACGACAAAATCAGGATAGATGGTAGGAATCTAATATACTATAGGACTAGGCTTGTGTCTGTCTGTCTGTCTGTCTGTCTGTCTATTTGTGTGTGTGTGTGTGTCTGTTCTGGGCAGCCGAAACGGCACAATCGTTTTTCATCAAACTTTGTGAAAAAATCATAAAAAATTCGTAGAGAGGAACAAACCTGATCCCATATCGATGGTTTCTTTAGGAAGCCATTAATTAACCATTTTATTTACGCTGGAAAACGATGCAAGTCTACGGACTTGGTGCACCCTTATTTGCTGTACCCTGTCAGCCCACGATTGCAGTTGATTGCAGTTATCGTACAGCTCCCTCGTCCACTTTTTTTCTTAGCGTACTTTTTTCAATGTTGTTTGGATTAGTAAAGGAAGGAAGATGAGTAAATAGAAGAATAAGAAGGGAAGCATAAAATAGTTAGAGAAACAGGTGGGGGGGAGCTGAGTTTCATCTTCGTCTGGATGCGCAGTTTCAACGTTACCAGACGACCTTACAGATACAGTATATACTTATTCCTGTGGGTGACTGTACATGGAAAAGGAGAAGAGATAAAAAGATAATAACAGGAATGCATGGAGAAGATGACTACAATAGACACAGGGTGAATATAGACAGTGAAACAGACAGGGGTTGACAAAAATAGACAGATTCATACATGCACAAATAGACAATATGGCAACTAACATGACAGACAGACAGCTGACTGACTGGTTCACATTAACAAACAGGCAGACACATGCCAACAACGGATAAGACAACAGACAGATTTGACGACACAAGAGTACAGGCGGGCTTACATTCAAACACCGCATGACGAACAGACAGTTGGGATGGCAATATACAGGAGCGGATAGACTGAAACAGATTAGAGGCATTTATAAATAAGAATAACGCCAAATTGAGAGTAGGAGGTCTTACATCCACCAGCGTAAATTATAAGGCGCATTGAAAACTAACACACCCGCACGGAAAGAACATCGATGGTCGGTCAGTCATGAGATGGGCCTAAAACTGAGTAACGTAGATAATAACTATGATGACTTAACATAGGTGATGACTTAAGCAGATGGTTACTAATATAACCAGAATCAAGGTCACTTCTCTTCATAATATAATTTATCTCGGAATGATCGCCGATTCATAATAATTTTTTGTATGATTTTAACCTGTCCTTATGGCAAATATTTCTTTAATTAATTATTCTAACCTTTATTCTATTCTTCTTAGAATATTAGATACTATAAGTATCACGACCACGACCATGATTATAACAATCACGACCAAGTTATAACACCAGGACCATGATTATAACAACCAGGATCATGATTACAACAACCCACGACTATGATTATAACAACCACGACTCTGATTATATCAACCACAACCATGATTATAACAATCACGACCATGATTATAACAATCACGACCATGATTATAACAACCACGCCCATGATTATAACAACCACGACAATGATCATAACAACCACGACTATGAATATAATAACCACGACTATGATTATGGCAACCACGACTATGATTATAACAACCACGACCATGATTATAACAACGACCATGATTATAATACGACCACGATCATAACAATGACCATGATTATAACAACCACAACCATGATCATAACAACCACGACCATGATTATAACAACCATGACTATGATTATATCAACCACGCCCATGATTATAACAATCACGACTATGATCATAACAACGACTATAATCATAACAACCATGACCATGATTATAACAATCACGACCATGATTATAACAACCACGACTATGATTATAACAACCACGACCATGATTATAACAACCGACCATGATTATAACAACCACGACCATGATTATAACAACCCACGACCATGATTATAACAACCCACGACCATGATTATAACATCCACGACCATGATTATAACAACCTAGTTAAATTGTACAACCGGACTCGCCACCGGGCACGAAGGGCCACGATCACTTGTCTAATATACTATAGGACTAGCTGTCTGTCTGTCTGTCTGTCTGTTCTGGGCAGCCAAAATGGCACAATCGTTTTTCATCAAACTTGGTGAAAAAATCGCAAAAAATTCGTAGAGTGGAACAAACCTGGTCCCATTTCGATGGTTTCTTTTGGAAGGCTTTAATTAACCATTTTATTTACGATGGAAAACGATGCAAGTCTATGGACTTGGCGCACCCTAATTAACCATGCAAGTCTACGGACTTGGCGCACCCTCATTCGCTGTACGCTGTCAGCCTGATACAATACAGTACAATACCATACTATACCATACAATACCATACCATACAATACAATACACAACGAACTATAAATATTTGTAAGAATAAAACATAATTATATAGACATGTAAGACTCACAACTTGATAAGATATCAGTAAGACATTAGCTATTGGAAATGTGATTAAATGTTTTGCTATTAATCCAGTGTGAAATGTATAAGTATTGGTGGTACAATCCTAATGGTCTCTAATCCTGTTGATTAGGTGAGATTAATCTGGGTTTATTGAGATTAAAGATAACGTGTGGGGTTTAATCTACCGGTGTTAGTCTCAGGTACGACCCTTAAAGTAACAATCACGACCATGATTATAACAACCAGGACCATGATTATAACAACCACGAACATGATTATAACAACCACGACCTTCATTATAACAACCACGACCATAATTATAACAACCACGAACACGATTATAACAACCAAGGCCATGATTATAACAGCCACGAATATGATTATAACAACCACGATCATGATTATAACAACCACGACCATGATTATAACAACCACGCCCATAATTAAAACAACGACCATGATTATAACAACCACGACCATGATTATAACAACCACGACCATGATTATAACAACTACAACCTTCATTATAACAACCACAACCATAATTATAACCACGACCATGATTATAACAAGCACGACCATGATTATAACAACCACGACTATGATTATAACCACGACCATGATTATAACAACCACGACAATGATTATAACAACCACGACCATAATTATAACAACGACAATGATTATAATAACCAGGAACATGATTATAATAACCACGACCATGATTATAACAACAACAACCATGATTATAACAACCACAACTATGATTATAACCACGACCATGATTATAACAACGACGACCATTATTATAACAACCACAACCATGATTATAATAACCATGACCATGATTATAACAACCACGACCATGATTATAACAACCACGACTATGATTATAACAACCACGATCATGATTATAAGAACCACGACCATGATTATAACAACCACAACCATGATTATAACAACCACGACCATAATTATTACAACGACCATGATTATAACAACCAGGACCATGATTATGACAACCACGACCATGATTATAACAACCACGACCTTCATTATAACAACCACAACCATAATTATAACAACCACGACCATGATTATAACAAGCACGACCATGATTATAACAACCACGACTATGGTTATAACCACGACCATGATTATAACAACCAAGACCATGATTATAACAGCCACGAATATGATTATAACGACCACGACCATGATTATAATAACCACGACCATGATTATAACAACCACGACAATAATTATTACAACGACCATGATTATAACAACCAGGACCATGATTATGACAACCACGACCATGATTATAACAACCACGACCTTCATTATAACAACCACAAACCATAATTATAAATAACCACGACTACATTATAACAAGCACGACCCATGATTATAACAACCACGACTATGATTATAACCACGACCATGATTATAAATAACCAAGACCATGATTATAACAGCCACGAATATGATTATAACGACCACGACCATGATTATAATAACCACGACCATGATTATAACAACCACGACCATAATTATTACAACGACCATGATTATAACAACCAGGACCATGATTATGACAACCACGACCATGATTATAACAACCACGACCTTCATTATAACAACTACAACCATAATTATAACAACCACGACCATGATTATAACAAGCACGACCATGATTATAACCACGACTATGATTATAACCACGACCATGATTATAACAACCAAGACCATGATTATAACGGTCCACGAATATGATTATAACGACCACGACCATGATTATAACAACCATGACCATGATTATAACAACCACGACCATAATTATAACAACCACGAACATGATTATAACAACCAGGACCATGATTATAACAACCAGCACCATGATTATAGCAACCACGGCCATGATTATAACAACCACGACCATAATTATAACAACAAAGACCATGATTATAACACCCACAACCATGATTACAACAACCACGACCATGATTATAACAACCACGACCAATGCT
>NW_024711292.1:14465512-14480190 GCF_018991925.1 Homarus americanus
TGGTCGTCGTAGTTATAATCATGGTCATGGTTGTTATAATCATGGTTGTGGTTGTAATAATCATGGTCCTGGTTGTTATAATCATGGCAACGTGGTTGTTATAATCATAGTCGTGGTTGTTATAATCATAGTCGTGGATGTTATAATCATGGTCGTGGTTGTTTTAATTATGGTCGTGGTTGTTATTATTATAGTCGTTGTTGTTATAATCATGGTCGTGGTTGTTATAATCATGGTCGTGGTTATGATCATAGTCGTGGGTGTTATAATTATGGTCGTTGTAGTTATAATCATGGTCATGGTTGTTATAATCATGTTAACGTGGTTGTCATAAACATAGTCGAGGTTGTTATAATCATGGGCGTGGTTGTTATAATCATGGTTGTGGTTGTTATAATCATGGTCCTGGTTGTTATAATCATGTAAACGTGGTTGTTATGATCATATTCGAGGTTGTTATAATCATGGTCGTGGAAGTTATAATCATGTTCGTGGTTGTCATAACCATGGTCCTGGTTGTTATAATCATGGCAACGTGGTTGTTATAATCATAGTCGTGGATGTTATAATCATGGTCGTGGTTGTTTTAATTATGGTCGTGGTTGTTATTATTATAGTCGTTGTTGTTATAATCATGGTCGTGGTTGTTATAATCATGGTCGTGGTTATGATCATAGTCGTGGGTGTTATAATTATGGTCGTTGTAGTTATAATCATGGTCATGGTTGTTATAATCATGTTAACGTGTTTGTCATAAACATAGTCGAGGTTGTTATAATCATTGGCGTGGTTGTTATAATCATGGTTGTGGTTGTTATAATCATGGTCGTGGTTGTTATAATCATGGCCGTGGTTGTTATAATCATGGTCGTGGTTGTTATAATCATGGTCGTGCTAGTTTTTTCATGGTCGTGGTTGTTATAATCATGGTCCTGGTTGTTATAATAATGGCAACGTGGTTGTTATATTCATAGTAGTGGATGTTATTATCATGGTCGTGGGTGTCATAATCATGGTCATGGGTGTTATAATCATAGTCGCTGTTGTTATATTCATGGTCGAGGTTGTTATAATCATGGTCGACATTGTTATAATTATGGTCGTGGTTGTTATAATCATGGTCGTAGTTGTTATAATCATGGTTGTTATTGTTATAATCATGGTCGTGGTAGTTATAATCATGGTCGTGGGTGTTATAATCATGGTCGTGGGTGTTATAATCATGGTCATGGGCGTTATAATATAAGTCGCTGTTGTTATAATCATGGTCCTCGTTGTTATAATCATGGCAACGTGGTTGTTATATTCATGGTCGTGGTTGTTATAATCATAGTCGTGGTTGTTATAAACATGGTCGTGGTTATCATAATCATGGTCGTGGTTGTAATAATCATGGTCGTGGTTATGATCATAGTCGTGGTTGTTATAATAATGGTCGTGGCTGTTATAATCATGGTCATGGGTGTTATAATCATAGTCGCTGTTGTTATAATCATGGTCGTTGTTGTTATAATCATAGTCGAAATTGTTATAATTATGGTCGTGGTTGTTATAATCATGGTCGTAGTTGTCATAATCATGGTCATTATTGTTATAATCATGGTCGTGGTGGTTATAATCATAGTCGTGGTTGTTATAATTATGCTTGGGGGTGTTATAATCATGGTCGTGGTTGTTATAATCATGGTTGCGCTAGTTATAATCATGGTAGTGTTTATAATAATCATGGTCATGGTTGTTATAATCATATTCGTGGTCGCTATAATCATGGTCATGTGTGATATAATTATAGTCGTGGGTTGTTATAATTATGGTCGTCGTAGTTATAATCATGGTCATGGTTGTTATAATCATGGTTGTGGTCGTAATAATCATGGTCCTGGTTGTTATAATCATGTCAACGTGGTTGTTATAATCATATTCGAGGTTGTTATAATCATGGTCGTGGAAGTTATAATCATGGTCGTGGTTGTTATAATCATGGTCCTGGTTGTTATAATCATGGCATGGTTGTTATAATCATAGTCGTGGTTGTTATAATCATAGTCGTGGTTGTTATAATAATGGTAGTGGTTGTTATGATTATGGTCGTTGTTGTTATAATCATGGTCGTGGTTGTTATAATCATGGTCGTGGTTATGATCATAGTCGTGGTTGTTATAATTATGGTCGTTGTAGTTATAATCATGGTCATGGTTGTTATAATCATGTTAACGTGGTTGTTATAATCATGTTAACGTGGTTGTCATAAACATAGTCAAGGTTGTTATAATCATGGTCGTTGTTGTTATAATCATGGTCGTGGTTGTTATAATCATGGTCGTGGTTGTTGTAATCATGGTCGTGGTTGTTATAATCATGGTCGGGCTAGTTTTTTATCATGGTCGTCGTTGTTATAATCATGGTCGTGGTTTTTATAATCATAGTCGCGGTTGTTATCATCATGGTCATGGTTGTTATAATAATGGTCGTGGTTGTTATAATCATGTTCGTGGTTGTTATAATCGTGGTCGTGGTTGTTATAATCATGGTCGTGGTTGTTATAATCATGGTCGTGGTTGTTATAATCGTGGTCGTGGTTGATATAATCATGATCGTGGTTGTTATAATCATGGTCGTGGTTTTTATGATCATGGTCGTTGTTGTCATAATCATGGTCGTGGTTGTTATTATCATGGTCCTGGTTATGATCATAGTCGTGGTTGTTATAATAATGGTCGTCGTTGTTATAATCAGAGTCATGGTTGTTATAATCATAGTCGTGGTTGTTATAATCATGGTCGTGGTTGTTATAATTATTTTCGTTGTAGTTATAATCATTATCATGGATGTTATAATCAAGGTTGTGGTTGTAATAATCATGGTCCTGGTTGTTATAATCATGTCAACGTGGTTGTTATAAACATGGTCGCGGTTGTTATAATCGTGGTCGTGGTTGTTATAATCATGGTCGTAGTTGTTACAATCATGGTCGTGGTTGTTATAATCGTGGTCGTGGTTGTTATAATCATGGTCGTGGTTGTTATAATCATAGTCTTGGTTGTTATAATCATGGTCGTGGTTGTTATAACCATGGTCGTGGTTGTTATAATCATGGTCGTGGTTGTTTTGATTATGGTCGTTGTTGTTATTATCATGGTCATGGTTGTTATAATCATGGTCGTGGTTATGATCATAGTCGTGGTTGTTATAATTATGGTCGTTGTAGTTATAATCATGGTCATTGATGTTATAATCATGGTCGTGGTTGTAATAATCATGGTCCTGGTTGTTATAATCAGGTCAACGTGGTTGTTATAATCATAGTCGAGGTTGTTATAATCATGGTCGTGGTTGTTATAATCATGGTTGTGGTTGTTATAATCATGGTCGTGGTTGTTATAATCATGGTCGAGGTTGTTATAATCATGGTTGTGCTAGTTTTTAATCATGGTCTTTGTTATTTATAATCATGGTCCTGGTTGTTATAATAAAATCCAACGTGGTTATTCATAATCATGGTCATGGTTATTATAATCATGGCAACGTGGTTGTTATAATCATAGTCGTGGTTGTTATAATCATGGTCCTGGTTATGATCATAGTCGTGGTTGTTATAATAATGATCGTGGCTATTATAATCATGGTCGTGGTAGTTATAATCATGGTCGTGGTTGTTATAATCATAGTCGCGGTTGTTATAATCATGGTCGTGGGTGATATAATCATAGTCGTGGTTGTTATAATCATGGTCGTGCTAGCTTATAATCATGGTCGTGGTTGTTATAATCATGGTCCTGGTTGTTATAATCATGGCAATGTGGTTGTTATAATCATAGTCGTGGTTGTTATAATCTTGGTCGTGGTTGTTATAATCGTGGTCGTGGTTGTTATAATCATGGTCGTGGTTGTTATAATCATGGTCGTGGTTATTGTAATCATGGTCGTGGTTGTTATAATCATGGTCATGGTTGTTTATAATCATGGTCGTCGTTGTTATAATCATGGTCGTGGTTTTTATACTCATAGTCGTGGTTGTTATAATCACGGTCGTGGTTGTTATAATCATATTTGTCGTCGCTATAATCATGGTCGTGTTTGATATAATTATAGTCGTGGTTAGTATTATCATGGTCGGGGTTGCTATAATCATGGTCGTGGTTGTTATGATCATAGTCGTGGTTGTTATGATCAAAATTGTGGTTGTTATAATCATAGTCGTGGTTGTTATAATGATGGTCGTGGTTATTATAATCATTTTCGAGGTTGTTATAATCATGGTCGTGGTTGTTATAATCATGGTCATGTTTGTTAAAATTATGGTTGTGGTTGTTATAATCATGGTCGAGATTATGATAAAAGTCGTGTTTGCTATAATCATAGTCGTGGTTGTTATAATCATGGTCGTGGGTAATATAATCAGTCTTGGTTGTTATAATTATGGTCGTGGTTATTATAATCATTGTCGAGGTTGTTATAATCATGGTCGTGGTTCTTATAATCATGGTCGTGGTTGTTATAATCATAGTCGTGGTCGTTATAATCATGGTCGTGGTTATGATCATAGTCGTGGTTGTAATAATCATGGTCGTGGGTGTTATAATCATGGTCATGGGGGTTATAATTATGGTCGGGGTTGTTATAATCATGGTCATGGTTGTTATAATCATGGTCGTCGTTGTTATAATCATGGTCGTGTTTGATATAATTATTGTCGTGGTTAGTATAATCAAGGTCGGGGTTGTTATAATCATGGTCGTGGTGGTTATAATCATGGTCGTGGTTGTTATAATCATAGTCGTGGTTGTTATGATCAAAATTGTGGTTGTTATAATCATAGTCGTGGTTGTTATAATCATGGTCGTGGTTATTATAATCATTGTCGAGGTTGTTATAATCATGGTCGTGGTTGTTATGATCATAGTCGTGGTTGTTATGATCAAAATTGTGGTTGTTATAATCATAGTCGTAGTTGTTATAATCATGGTCGTGGTTGTTAAAATTATGGTCGAGGTTGTTATAATCATGGTCGTGATTATGATTATAATCATAGTCGTGGTTGTTATAATCATGGTCGTGGGTAATATAATCATAGTCTTGGTTGGTATAATCATGGTCGTGGTTGTTATAATCATAGTCGTGGTTGTTATAATCATTGTCGTGGTCGTTATAATCATGGTCGTGGTTATGATCACAGTCGTGGTTGTAATAATCAGGATCGTGGGTGTTATAATCATGATCGTGGTTGTTATAGTCATGGTCCTGGTTGTTATAATCATGGTCGTGGTTGTTATAATCCTATTCGTGTTTGTTATAGTCATGGTCGTTGTAGTAATAATCATGTTCGTGGTTGTTATAATCAGAGTCATCGTTGTTATAATCATGGTCGTGGGTCATATAATCATAGTCGTCATTGTTATAATCATGGTCCGGGTTATGCGTAATCATGGCAATGTGGCTGTTGGTAATCATAGTCGGGTTGTTATAATCTTGGTCGGTTGTTATAATCGTGGTCGTGGTTGTTATAATCATGGTCGTGGTTGTTATAAATCATGGTCGGTTATTGTAATCATGGTCGTGGCTGTTATAATCAGCGGTCATGGTTGTTTATAATCATGGTCGTCGTTGTTATAATCATGGTCGTGTTTTTATACTCAGTCGTGGCTAAGTAATCACGGTCGTGGTTGCGATAATCCATATATTTGTCGTCGCCATAATCAGCGGTCGGTTTGATATAATTATAATGTGGTTAGTATTATCATGGTCGGGGTTGCTATAATCATGGTCGGGTTGTTATGATCATAGTCGGTTGTTATGATCAAATTGTGGTTGTTATAATCATAGTCGTGTGGTTGTTATAAATGATGGTCGTGGTTATTATAATCATTTTCGAGGTTGTTATAATCATGGTCGTGGCTATTATAATCATGGTCATGTTTGTTAAAATTATGGTTGTGGTTGTTATAATCATGGTCGAGATTATGATAAAAGTCGTGTTTGCTATAATCATAGTCGGGTTGTTATAATCATGGTCGTAATATAATTCCGGCCCGGTTGTTATAATTATGGTCGTGGTTATTATAATCATTGTCGAGGTTGTTATAATCATGGTCGTGGTTCTTATAATCATGGTCGGTTGTTATAATCATAATGTGGTCATCGTTATAATCATGGTCGTGGTTGCGATCATAGTCGTGGTTGTACAATCATGGTCGGAAGTTATAATCATGGCCTGTTATATAATCATGGTCGTTTGATATAATTATTGCCGGTTAGTATAATCAAGGTCGGGTTGTTATAATCATGGTCGTGGTGGTTATAATCATGGTCGGTTGTTATAATCATAGTCGGTTGTTATGATCAAAATTGTGGTTGTTATAATCATAGTCGTGGTTGTTATAATCATGGTCGTGTCATTATAATCATTGTCGAGGTTGTTATAATCATGGTCGGGTTATGATCATAGTCGTGGGTTGTTATGATCAAAAATTGTGGTTGTTATAATCATAGTCGTAGTTGTTATAATCATGGTCGTGGTTGTTAAAATTATGGTCGAGGTTGTTATAATCATGAAATGTGATTATGATTATAATCATAGTCGTGGTTGTTATAATCATGGTCGGGTAATATAATCATAGTCTTGTTGGTATAATCATGGTCGTGGTTGTTATAATCATAGTCGTGGTTGTTATAATCATTGTCGTGGTCGTTATAATCATGGTCGTGGTTATGATCAACAGCCTGTAATAATCAGGATCGTGGGTGTTATAATCATGATCGCGGGTTGTTGTAGTCAGCGTCCTGGTTGTTATAATCATGGTCGGGTTGTTATAATCCTATTCGTGTTTGTTATAATGCGGTCGTTGTAGTAAGACAATCTGCGTACTGGGTGGGTTGTTATAATCAGAGTCATCGTTGTTATAATCATGGTCGTGGGTCATATAATCATAGTCGTCATTGTTATAATCATGGACGTGGATGTTATAATCATAGTCGTTGCTAATCATGCTTGTGGGTGTTATAATCATGGTCGTGGTTGTTACAATCACGGTCGCGCTAGTTGCAATGTGGGTTGTTATATCTATGGTCGTGGTTGTTATAATCATATTCGTAGTCGCTATAATCATGGTCGTAGTATATAATTACAGTCGTGGTTGTTATAATCATGGTCGTGGTTGTTGTAATCATGGTTGTGGTTTTTATAATCATGGCTGTCATTGTTATAATCATGGTCGTGGTTGTTATGATTATTGTCGTAGTTGCTATAATCATGGTCGTTGTTGTTACAATCATGGTTGTGGTTATGATCATAATCGTGGTTGTTATAATCATGGTCGTGGCTGTTATAATCATTGCCGTGGCTGTTATAATCGTGGCTGTGGTTATTATAATCCTAGTCATGGTTGTTATAGTCATGGTCGTGGTTGTTATAATCATAGTCGTGGTTGTTATAATCATGGACGTGGGTGATATAATCATGGTCGTGGTTGTTATGATCATAGTCGTGGTTGTTATAATCATGGTCATTGTTATTATAATCATGGGCGTGGTTGTTATAATACTGGTCGTGGTTGTTAAAATCATGGTCGTGGTTGTTATAATCATGGTCGTGGTTATGATCATTGTCGTGGTTGTTTTAATCATAGTGGTATTTGATATAATCATGGTCGTGGGTGATATAATCATAGTCTTGGTAGTTATAATCATAGTCGTGGTTGTTATGACCATGGTCGTTGTTGCTAAAATCATGGTTGTGCTTGTTATAATCATGGCAGTGGTTATGATCACAGTCGTGGTTGTTATAATCATGGTCGTGCTAGTTTATAATCATGGTCGTGGTAGTTATAATCACGGTCGTAGTTGTCATAATCAGAGACGTGGTTTGTATAATCATGGTCGTGGTTGATATAATCATAGTCGTGGTTGTTATAATCATGTTCGTGCTAGTTTGTAATAATTTTCATGGTTGTAATAATCATGATCCTGGTTGTTATAATCATGGCCGTGGATGTTATAATCATGGTCATTTGTGTTATGTTCATTGTTGCTGTTGTTATAATCATGGTCGTAGTTAAGATCAGAGTTGTGGTTGTTATAATCATGGTAGTGGTTGTTAAAATCATGGTCGTGGTTATTATAATCATGGTCCGTTGTTATAATCATAGTCGTCATTGTTATAATCATGGTCGTGGTTGTTATAATCATGGTCGTGGTTGTTATGATCATTGTCGTGGTTGCTATAATTATAGTCGTGGTTGTTTTAATCATGATCGTGGTTATGATCATTGTCGTGGTTATTATAATCATGGTCGTTGCTGTTATAATCATGGTCGTGGGTGTTATAATCATGGCTGTGGTTATTATAATCCAAGTCGTGGTTGATATAGTCATGGTCGTGGTGGTTATAATCATAGTCGTGGTTGTTATAATCATGGTCGTGGGTGATATAATCATAGTCGTGGTTGTTATAATCATGGTTGTGCGAGTTTATATTCATGGTCGTGGTTGTTATAATCATGGTCCTGGTTGTTATAATCATGGCAACGTGGATGTTATAATCATAGTCGTGGTTGTTATAATCATGGTCGTAGGTGATATAATCATAGTCGTGGTTGTTATAATCATGGTCGTGGTTATAATTATTGTCGAGGTTGTTATAATCATGGTCGTGGTTGTTATGATCATAGTCGTGGTTGTTATAATCATGGTCATGGGTGTTATAATCATGGTCGTGGTTGTTATAATCATGGTCATGGTTATTAAAATCATGGTAGTGGTTGTTATAATCATGGTCGTGGTTATGATCATAGTCGTGGTTGTTATAATCATAGTCGTGGTTGTTATAATCAAGTCGTTGGTGATATAATCATACTCATTGGTTGTTATAATTATGGTCGTGGTTATTATAACCATTGTCGAGGTGTTATAATCATTGGAGTGGTTGTTATAATCATGGTCGTGGTTGTTATAATCATGATCATGGTTATTAAAATCATGGTAGTGGTTGTTATAATCATGGTCGTGGTTATGATCATAATCGTGGTTGTTATAATCATATCGTGGTTGTTATAATCAAGGTCGTGGGTGATATAATTATAGTCTTGGTTGTTATAATTATGGTCAGTGGTTGTTATAGTCATGGTCTTGGTTGTTATAATCATGGTCGTGGATATTATAATCATGGTCGTGGTTGTTATAATCATGGTCTTGGCTTGTTATAATCATGGTCGTGGTTGTTATATTCATGGTCGTGGTTGTTATAATCACGGTCGTGGGTGATATGATCATAGTCGTGGTTGTTTTAATCATTGTCGTGGTTGTTATAATTATGGTCGTGGTTGTTAAAATCATAGTCATGGTTGTTATAATCATGGAGGTGGGTGATTTAATCATAGTCGTGTTTGTTATAATCATGGTCCTTTTTGTTATAATCATGGTCGTGGTTGTTATAATCATTGTCGTGGTTGTTATAATCATAGTCCTGCTTGTTATTATCATGGTCGTTGTTGTTATAATCATAGTCCTGGTTGTTATAATCATGGTCCTGGTTGTTATAGTCATCGTCCTGGTTGTTATAATCATGGTCGTGGGTGATATAATCATGGTCGTGGGTGTTATAATCATTGTCGTGGTTGTTATAATCATGGTCGTGGTTGTTATAATCATAGTCGTGGTTTTTATAATCATAGTCGTGGGTGATATAATCATAGTCTTGGTGTTATAATCATGGTCGTGGTTGTTATATTTATGTTCGTGGTTATTATAATCATGGTCGTAGTTGTTATAATCATGGTCGTGGTTGTTATAATCATGGTCGTGTTTATTATAATCATGGTCGTAGTTGTTATAATCATGGTCGTGGTTGTTATAATCTTGGTCATCGTTGTTATAATCATGGTCGTGGTTGTTATAATCACAGTCGTGGTTGTTATAATCATGGTCGTGGTTGTTATAATCATGGTCGTGTAAGTTATAATCATAGTCGTGATTGTTATAATCTTGGTCATCGTTGTTATAATCATGGTCGTGGTTGTTATAATCATAGTCGTGGTTTTTATAATCATGGTCGTGGTTGTTATAATCATGGTCGTGGTTGATATAATCATGGTCGTGGTTGTTATAATCATGGTCGTGGGTGATATAATCATAGTCGAGGGTGATATAATCATAGTCTTGTTTGTTATAATCTTGGGCCTGGTTGATATAATCATGGTCGTGGTATTATAATCATGGTAGTGGTAGGTTATAATCTTGGTTGTGGTTATTATAATCATGGTCGTGGTTGTTATAATCATGGTCGTGGTTGTTATAATCATTGTCGTGGTTGGTATAATAATGGTCGTGGTTATTGTAATCATGGTCGTGGTTGTTATAATCATGGTCGTCTTTGATATAATCATGGTCCTGGTTGTTATAATCATGGTCGTGATTGTTATAATCATGGTCGTGGTTGTTATAATCATGGTCGTGTTTATTATAATCATGGTCGTAGTTGTTATAATCATTGTCGTGGTTGTTATAATCTTGGTCATCGTTGTTTTAATCATGGTCGTGTTTGTTATAATCATGGTCGTGGAGGCTATAATTTTGGTCCTTGTTGTTATAATCATTGTCGTGGTTGTTATAATCATGGTCGTGTTTATTATAATCATGGTCGTAGTTGTTATAATCATGGTCGTGGTTGTTATAATCTTGGTCATTGTTGTTATAATCATGGTCGTGGTTGTTATAATCATAGTCGTGGTTGTTACTATCATGGTCGTGGTTGTTATAATCATGGTCGTTCAAGTTATAATCATAGTCGTGATTGTTATAATCATAATCGAGGTTGTCATAATCATGGTCGTGGTTGATATAATCATGGTCGTGGTTGTTGTAATCATAGTCGTGCAAGTTATAATCATAGTAGTGGTTGTTATAATCATGGTCGTGGTTGTTATAATCATGGTCGTGCTAGTTATAATAATGGTCGTGGTTGTTATAATCATGGTCGTGCTAGTTATAATAATGGTCGTGGTTTCTATAATTATGGTCCTTGTTGTTATAATCATTGTCGTGGTTGTTATAATCATGGGCGTGGTTGTTGTAATCATGGTCGTGGTTGTTATAATCATAGTCGTGGTTGTTATAATCATGGTCGTGGTTGTTATAATCATGGTCGTGGTTGTTATAATCATGGTCGTGGTTGTTATAATCATGGTCGTGCTAATTATAATCATGGTCGTGGTTATTATAATCATGGTCGTGGTTGTTATAATCATGGTCCTTGTTGTTATATTCATGGTCGTGGTTGTTATAATCACGGTCGTGGGTGATATGATCATAGTCGTGGTTGTTTTAATCATTGTCGTGGTTGTTATAATCATGGTCGTGGTTGTTATAATCATGGTCGTGGTTTATATAATCATCGTCGTGGTTGTTTTAATCATGGTCCTGGTTATTATAATCATGGTCGTGGTTGTTATAATCATGGTCGCGGTTGTTATAATCTTGTTCATCGTTGTTATTATCATGGTCGTGGTTGTTATAATCATAGTCGTGGTTGTTATAATCATGGTCGTGGTTGTTATAATCATGGTCGTGGTTGTTATAATCATGGTCGTGGTTGTTATAATCATGGTCGTGGTTGGTCGTGGTTGTTATAATCATGGTCGTGGTTGTTATAATCATGGTCGTGGTTATTATAATCATGGTCGTGGTTGATATAATCATGGTCGTGGTTGTTATAATCATGGTCGTGGGTGATATAATCATAGTCGAGGGTGATATAATCATAGTCTTGGTTGTTATAATCTTGGGCCTGGTTGATATAATCATGGTCGTGGTATTATAATCATGGTAGTGGTAGGTTATAATCTTGGTTGTGGTTATTATAATCATGGTCGTGGTTGTAATAATCATGGTCGTGGTTGTTATAATCATTGTCGTGGTTGGTATAATAATGGTCGTTGTTATTGTAATCATGGTCGTGGTTGTTAAAATCATGGTCGTCTTTGATATAATCATGGTCGTGGTTGTTATAATCATGGTCGTGATTGTTATAATCATGGTCGTGGTTGTTATAATCATGGTCGTGTTTATTATAATCATGGTCGTAGTTGTTATAATCATTGTCGTGGTTGTTATAATCTTGGTCATCGTTGTTATAATCATGGTCGTGGTTGTTATAATCATGGTCGTGGAGGCTATAATTATGGTCCTTGTTGTTATAATCATTGTCGTGGTTGGTATAATAATGGTCGTGGTTATTGTAATCATGGTCGTGGTTGTTATAATCATGGTCGTCTTTGATATAATCATGGTCGTGGTTGTTATAATCATGGACGTGATTGTTATAATCATGGTCGTGGTTGTTATAATCATGGTCGTGTTTATTATAATCATGGTCGTAGTTGTTATAATCATGGTCGTGGTTGTTATAATCTTGGTAATCGTTGTTATAATCATGGTCGTGGTTGTTATAATCATAGTCGTGGTTGTTATAATCATGGTCGTGGTTGTTATAATCATGGTCGTGCAAGTTATAATCATGGTCGTGGTTGTTATAATCATAGTCGTGATTATTATAATCATGGTCGTGGTTGTTATAATCATGGTCGTGATTGTTATAATCATAATCGAGGTTGTTATAATCATGGTCGTGGTTGATATAATCATGGTCGTGGTTGTTATAATCATGGTCGTGCAAGTTATAATCATAGTAGTGGTTGTTATAATCATGGTCGTGCTAGTTATAATCATGGTCGTGGTTTTTATAATTATGGTCCTTGTTGTAATAATCATTGTCGTGGTTGTTATAATCATGGTCGTGGTTGTTGTAATCATGGTCGTGTTTGTTATAATCATGGTCGTGGTTGTTATAATCATGGTCGTGGTTGTTATAATCATGGTCGTGGTTGTTATAATCATGGTCGTGGTTGTTATAATCATGGTCGTGCTAATTATAATCATGGTCGTGGTTATTATAATCATTGTCGTGGTTGTTATAATCATGGTCCTTGTTGTTATAATCATTGTCGTGGTTGGTATATTCATGGTCGTGGTTGTTATAATCATGGTCCTGGTTGTTATAATCATGGTCGTGGTTGTTATAATCATGGTCGTGGTTGTTATAATGATGGTCATGGTTGTTATAATCATCGTCGTGGTTGTTTTAATCATGGTCCTGGTTATTATAATCATGGTCCTGGTTGTTATATTCATGGTCGTGGTTGGTATAATCTTAGTCGTGGTTGATATAATCATGGTCGTGGTTGTTATAATCATGGTCGTGATTGTTATAATCACGGTCGTGGTTGTTATAATCATGGTCGTGGTTCTTATAATCATGGTCGCAATTGTTATAATCATGGTCGTGGTTTTTATAATCTTGGTCATCGTTGTTATAATCATGGTCGTGGTTGTTATAATCATAGTCGTGGTTGCTATAATCATGGTCGTGGTTGTTATAATCATGGTCGTGCAAGTTATAATCATGGTCGTGGTTGTTAAAATCATGGTCCTTGTTATATTCATTGTCGTGGTTGGTATAATAATGGTCGTGGTTATTGTAATCATGGTCCTTGTTCTTATACTCATTGTCGTGGTTGGTATAATCATGGTCGTGGTTGTTGTAATCGTGGTCGTGGTTGTTATAATCATGGTTGTGGTTTTTATAATCATGGTCGTGGTTGTTATAATCATGGTCATGGTAATTATAATCATGGTTGTGGTTGTTATAATAATGGTCGTGGTTGTCATATTCATGGTCGTGGTTGGTATAATCTTGGTCGTGTTTGTTAAAATCATGGTCGTGTTTGATATAATCATGTTCGTGGTTGTTATAATCATGATCGTGATTGTTATAATCATGGTCGTGGGTGTTATAATCATAGTTGTGGTTCTTATAATCATGTTCGTGGATATAATAATCATGGTCGTGGTTTTTATAATCATGGTCGTGGTTGCTATAATCATGGTCGTGTTTGATATAATCATGGTCGTGGTTGTTATAATCATGGTCGTGATAGTTATAATCATGGTCGTGGTTGTAATAATCATGGTCGTTTTTCTTATAATCATGGTCGTGGTTATTATAATCATGGTCGTGGTTATTATAATCATGGTCGTGGTTGTTATATTCATGGTCGTGGTTATTATAGTTATGGTCGTGGTTGTTATTACTGGCGGTCCTGGTTGTTATAATCATGGTCGTGTTTGATATAATCATGGTCGCGGGTTGTTATAACTATGATCGTGATTGTTATAACTGGCGGTCGTGGGTGTTATAATCATGGTTATGGTTCTATAATCATGGTCGTGTTATTACAATCATGGTCGTGGTTTTATAATCATAGTCGAGTTGTTATAATCATGGTCGTGTTCCGATATAATCATGGTCGTTGTTGTTAAATCATGGTCCCGTTGTTATAATCATGGTCGTGGTTGTTATAATCATGGTCGTGCTAGTTCTAATCATAGACGTGGTAGTTATAATCATGGTCGTGGTTGTTATAATCATGGTCGTGGTTGGTATAATCATAGTCGTGGTTGTTATAAGTGTAGTGATGGGTTGTCAGACCACAGCTAACATCGCAAGGAAAGCCAGACTTGACCCGACATTAGGGGGGTCAAGTGTAGGGTTACTCACACGGCCCCACCTGATGACTTCTCCAGAAGATATAACTTATAGTCTCTGAAAACATTCCAGACTTGACCCG
>NW_024711292.1:14480289-14521329 GCF_018991925.1 Homarus americanus
CCATGCATGTGTTCTGGGTATCAAGTTCTATCTACAGGAGCGAACACAAACACCTGTAGAGTTTTCGTAGGTTCTATTTCCTGGATAAACAGAGATACACAAACGAGGTGGCGCTCCTTACTCTGTCTAGGGGGTCAACTAGCCTTTCGGGCGACATGTGGTAAGTGATACATTAGCAGCTTCCATATGTCGCCAGGCACACCAATTAAGCACGTGGGACATGGTAAATACATTGCCACACGCTGCCAGCTAGTCTGAACAAACAGTGTATATAAATGGAGCACATACATAATATACATACAGCATACATAATATACATACAGACCCCACTGCTCTATCAGTGAATGAAACACACTAGGGCATTATGTCCACTCTATTGACGTCCCCTTGAAGCGTTCTTCATTCCCAGGACATGGCGAGTAGACAGATGGATACTCCAGTGGTGTGCCTCCTTGAAGATTTGCTCCGAGAGTGACAGCAATTGGACTGAGCTTCAAGTGCCCTGCCCGCTGAGGCAGAAATCGGCTGTTGTGCTGTCCATTTCGAAGCAGATGGCTTCTTCCTGGGTAGTCTGGTTGTCCTTCAAGAATCTCCACACCACGTACATCTCTTACGTTTAAGTGAGCCACCCTCCACTCGTCTGTCCAGCCCTCGAACTTTTGGTGACCCTTGGAAGACTGGTACCCCCAGCCTACGTCGGGGGCACCCGACGCTACAAAGAGGGTTGGAGCTGGTGGGACCCAGAGCGTCCACTGGCGCAGGGCGTCGAGAGACAACCAGGGGCGTAGAAGGGTGGACAAGTGAAGGGGAATAGGACTTGCAAGATCCCTGGGTTAAACCGGGATGGCCACGTTGACCTCTCTGGACAGTCGGTGGAGAAGCAGATGACGCAGGGGTACCACCTCTGCCGCATAGTTTAGGGATCCTAAGAGGTCTCCCACTGGTAGCGAGTGAAGCTGGCTGACATTGAGGCGACAAAGAGGCGCTGGAGTATTCATCGTGCGTTGTCTAGGGAGAGGCAGAAGGAAGCCGTGGAGGTATCTCACCCCATCCCCAGCCACACCAGTGGTTGTGATGGTGAGAGGGAGGACTTCGGGTGGTTGATTCTGAAGCCAATGCCCTCAGCCGTGGCCAATGTTACCCTTGATAAAACGGTTTAGGCGGCTGAGATCCACCACCAATCCCTCCCTGTTCGAGTCCTTCTTGGGGACAGTGAATAACTGGGAGAGAAATACACGTCATTCTGCCCTCTCCACTACCCCCTTTTGCAGCATCGACTGTGATGAAGGTTGGCTGCACTGTAAAGCATTCCGCAGGGCCTCCTCTGGGATCAGGGACAGGGTAAAGGGTGCCAGCCGTAACAGGCCTTGCCACACTTCCGTATCCCGGTGTCTGAATACTTCCCACCGGAGGTCCAGCCGGGCCCCTACTGCCTTATCCAGCTGAGGGTGAAGGTTGATGGCTGAGGCAGAAGCGAGTCCGGAAACGAGGGTTGATAGGGCTCCGTAGACGCTGGATGCCGAGTTTGGATAAAGGGAGTTAGGGTTGTCTGCCAGTGCCTTCAAACTGGCACCAAGTTGGGCTAGTCCTGCCGTAGTGGAGAAGGTGAGGGTCATCTTCTGCCTCTCCATGGCGTCCTTGGTCAGGGTGGTCTGGGATACCTGAGACGCCTGCCAATGGAGAGAAGACTGGGTTAAATTCGGAACCCATAGGAACTCCAACTCGTCTGGCACCCAGTCATCCTGGGGGGATAAGACTAAACGGGCCGGAGGGGGGGGGGGATGATGGGGGAGATGTTCCTTCCAGCCGCCACCGTCCGGATCACCTGGAGGTCCAGACCAACCTTCTTCCATGGAAAGAGGGCCTGGCCAGCTGCCCGGGCGCACCTCCTACCGCCCTGTAGCGTTGCCACTCGGTAAGGACCTGCAGTGGACAGCACAGAACAGCAGACCAGAGAGTCGAAGGCGTCCAGGGTCGCGACCGGGGACGTTCCTAATAGGGCGAGGACCATCTCTCTTCTCGACAGGCGGAGCTGCCGGAACTCAAAGTACCCCTAACCTAGTTGTTACCGCCAGTCGTCAGACCTCTAGATCGGACTGGGGAGAAAAATACTAGGTTCTTCCCCCGCTTTACTCTCGAAAAAACTGGTCAGTCTCCCCTGGTGCCAGTCCACACCCCAATCCCGTGGGACCCGAGCCCACTTGTACGCCCCCTGGCTGATGATGTCATCAGGTGTCATAAAAGAGAGGGGGGCGCCCGTCGTAGCGGGGGAGGTACCTTCTGACGAAATCCTGGGCCTTGTAGGGGCTTGAGAGATTGCTGAGACCGACTCCTAGTGTGAGTCGGAGTAGTCAGGCAGCCCCTGTGAGGACCCAGCCCACTTTGGCTCGGAACCGAACTCCAAGAACACTAATGGGTTAGGGGAGGGGGAGCGAGGGCGGGATATCCGTACCACAGGATGTAGGGTGGAGGGGTCTGGGCCTGCTGCTGCTGCAGCTGCTGCGCCCCGAACCAGGAAGACAGAGCCTCCAACATCTTTAGTGGCAGGGCTGGGGGGTGTTAGTGCACTACCCGGGGTGGCCAACATCTCCGGCTGCAACATCTGGGCGGCTTGGGACCGCCTTAGACGGTGCGATGGAGGAGGTAGAGGGGCCGTCCTCCCCGGCGGCGCCGTGAAAGGTCGCCTGGCCAGGATTGGAAGTAGCCGTAGGAGGTCGGTAGGGTAGAAGGGTCTGTTCAAGCTGAGCCACCTGGAGAAGGGCTGGTGAAGGTGGAGGTCCAGAGTGGGTGAGGACGGCCTCTCCAAGGACACTCTGGGCTGCAGGGACAACCCTGCTGGGGTCCTGGCGAAGTCGTGGAGTTCCCGGACCGCCGCTTCCTCCTTGCGAGTCCGCTTCCCCTTGTGGCCGCTGTCCTTAGGCGACCTGGGGCAGTGGTGCCTGTTGTAGAAGGACTTAGCGGGACTCCCGGAGCGGTGACGGTGGCGACTGGAGGAGATGTAAGCACTCGACTCCCGGAAGGACAAGGGGGAGCACTGTGGAGAGTCCAAGCCTCAGGGCGGGGAGAGTAAGCTGAGCTGATGCCGACTGGGAAGCCGGAAGGAGGGGACCTCTGCCTGGGGTCCTTGGTAGTGTAGACTCACCCAGATGGGCCTCAGTGGCGGCAGATCTGCAACCGGGAACAGAGATCCCTCCAGGAGAGGGGGTGGAACCCTACTGTCTGGCGGAACTGGAGGTGGTCGCCCAGCGATGCCGAAGCTGACTGCCAGAAGATGTGGGAAGAAGCCAAATCTCCTTCAGCGTCACGAAGGAGAACTGCCGCCCTTGGAGCACACCGTACAGCGACTCGTGTGGAATTTGTCGACGTCCACGCACGGGCCAACCAGTTGGAACATGTAAGAACACCTCGGGCCGAGCAAATCTGCGAACAAGAGAGGCCGGCGAACCGGCGTGAAAACACACAAAAGAAATGGAAAACGGGGAGGAGGAGGGAGGATGGGAGATGGGGAGAGAACCCCCCTCCCGGCACACCTGCCCCACAGTGAACCGACCGAAAAAAGCGGTCGTCACCCGTCCTAGAACACACACAAGTAGGGAGGAAGGCGGGAGTTGGGTGGGAAAACCAAAGCCTATCCGAGCAACTCGAAGAAGAGAAATGAACACCAGCTCAGAAACCACAGAACGTGGCTGCAAGGAACGGGTAAAAGAGAAAACCAACAATGGGAAGCCCTTGGCGTGAGGCACCACACAAGAAAAAAGGGTGGGGGAGGCCAAGACACAAAAACAGGGAAAACCAAAACCTTAAAGTTATCCGAAGCCAGGAGGGCACCAAACAAACCAAACAACCCGAACCTAGAAAAACAACACTCCCCTTCCTAAATAACTAAGAAAAGAAAACATTCTGGCAAACTGCTGACGTAAAAATGCACAGATGGTGCGGAAGGAACAGACACAAACCATAATGCAAAGAAGCTGAAGCAGGAGAAGAGTCTGGAACATCTACCTAAAGCAGGAGGCCAGAAGGGAATGACTACTCCTGTATCAAGCTCGGGTAAGCAGTAACACGGTGCATGCACAGATTCCCATCCTCTGTTTCCAGTTTCTTCAACTGCTAGTCGCAGCCTATGCTGATATATATGTGTTAAAATTGGCCCTGTTACCTACTAAGGGTGATATCTTATGAGGTCTAATAGCAAGTGCACTAGCTCAGCTCAGCTCACTAAAACAACCTGTTATAGTACATCCTTCTGTCCTCACACAGCCAAACTGTGGAATGCTCTGCCTTCTTCTGTGTTTCCTCACTCATACAATCTATCTCAGCTGGTTTTCAGGCATCTTCGAGGTGTAGATTAATATAATCTTTCTCTTTTCAATTTTTTATTTATTTTTGCTTAAATTTTTTCACCCTCCCCATAAAAATAAATAAATAAGAAGCACACGCACAAGAATCACTGTTCGTGACAGACAAATTTAATTTATAGAAGGGATAAGAAGATTATCATGTAAACTGATAAATTTAATAACATTTATATTAAGTATTGATTTAGATAGTTAATTGGGTACATTAAATATCACAAGTAAAACACAAAATATGCAATTAACAAAACTAACACACTATGCATCTACCAAAACACACCAGAATATTACCCAATTATTCTTATATTAAACATTAAATACACCTACTATATGCAACAACACAAAAACCTGATAGAAATGGCAGCTCAGGTAGCAAGACTAGGTTGCAATGGACAACCACAAGGAACCATGGATTACTGCCGTAGTTCACTACCAACAAACCATCACACCACCACCAGCATTAGTCCTTAATACAATTCGTCTTCCACAACCCGGGAGAAGAGGAACACCTTAGGCTGCAGAATTGAAATTGAAATACTTTATTGATAATAAAACTATTACATCAAAAGGACAGGATAGTATACTACTCCCACCCTCACCTTTGCCATCCCCTTCTGGGGTTTACAAAAAGTTATAAATGTTAATACAATAATTATTTTTACACCAATGAAATAGTTCATTTTGACATGAACATTGTACTACATTAAAAGAACATATAATGTAATCCTACACAAAATTTAATGTCATCCTTGGAGCAAAAATTTTATACATTGCAAGAATTCCTTTAATTTTCCATTTTAATCATCCAACAAACTTGTTTCTTTAAAGAAGTCATCTCACTGTCACTGCATGGATGGACTTTTCACATCCTAATACATAATGTTGCAGTGTATGTGCAACCTTAAGATGACACAGTTGACAAGGTTGACCCGCCCCCGCCAGTAATATTTGTACCCCAATCTTAGTTTCATTATAACAGTATCAACAGATAATAAGTTACATTGGTGTTTTGTAAAACATACAAATAGTGCTGAAAACTCTTGCTACATATGGCAATCACTTTTCTTTCTTTTTTCCCATTTCTCGCTTTTTCTTTTCATTTCCCTCTTTAAAGTTCTAATACTTACATTGCTAGCAATATCTATATACATATTTTCTGCAATTTTTTGGGACAATTTGTCAGCCATTTCATTTAAATGAATCCCTGCCTGTGATGGAATCCATACAAACTGCATAGGAAGTAGGTAGTAGGCAGCTACCAAACAGGGAGGTACTACAGCCTGGGAAGATATTGGAAGCATAATGTGTTGTCTAATGGTACTGTAGACCCTGCTGCCTATGGCATCAGGAAAATTGTGACCAAGTCCCAGGTTGCTGATCTGACTTTCTGCCTCATTTACACACAATTGCAGGGTCTCAATTGTTTCTCTTACTATTGACAACACAACATACATAAAATCTTTCTCACTCTTGATCTTTTTTTTCTTTATGGTTCTTTGTTATTATTTTATTATTATTATTATTATTATTATTATTATTATTATTATTATTATTACTATTGCAGTGCTGTTATTATCATTATTATTGTTGTCAATATTATTTTATTATTTTAAATTTTTTTATTTTTTTATTATAAATTTTGCTTATCTGAATTATGAATTATTATTATTATTATTATTATTATTATTATTATTATTATTATTATTATTATTATTATTATTATTATTATTAGTATTAATATTAATATTAGTATTATAATTATTATTATTATTATTATTATTATTATTATTTATTGCATTATTATTATATTATTACATCACTATTATTTATTAATTTATTTATTTTATTTTTATTATAAGGCTTATCTGAATTATGACACACATTACACAATATTATTATTATTATTATTATTATTATTATTATTATTATTATTATTATTATTATTATTATTATTATTATATTATATTATTATTATTATTATTATTATTATTATTATTATTATTATTATTATTATTATTATTATTATTATTATTATTATTATTATTATTATTATTATTATTATTATTATCATTTTTACATTTTCGCTCCCCAGGCCCCGATGTAGGTCAGTGACCTTTGCCCGGGTGGGCTAATACCCGTAAAAAAAAAAAAGGAAAAAAATTAATTTCTTGCATTACTATGACCAGTCGTTTACAGATATTAACAATGTGAAAGTTACATGGGTTTTTACTCTGCAAAGCTTCCAATACACATTTACTATCAACAAAATATATGTTTCTCTAAATTTCTCTAAAGCAACCTGAAGCCCTTCACATATTGCTTGTAGTTCAGCCAGCGTGGATGAGGTGTTGTTACTAATTCTTTTACCAACTGTTTCATCTGCATAACACTCATTGACAAAATATTCATTTATAATAACACTACATCCCGCTTGACCGTTACTTAATACTGATCCATCACAATATATATGTACAGTGTTTCGCCTGGTAAAACTATTTATTTTCTCTAAAAAGATATTTCGTAATTTACTGGGATTCCAATCATCTCTTTTCCCCTCAAGCTGTAAAATATCTACTGCAATGCATCCTTCCTACCATGGTCTAAACCTTAAATAAGTTTGTAATGAAATGCAATATTTATCTACTCCATACTCCGTCATAATATTATACAATAGCCTTGCATACTTGGACACATTGCCAAGATCTATTCCTTCATGTAAGCACATTATTGTACGGGACAACCTATTATCTCCTCTCCTAATGGTCCTTAGAGAAGCGGTTATAGCAAGTTCCTTTACTCTATGTTCTATACTTCGTAAATCTAACTCTATTTTCATTATTTCAATTCTAGTGTTCCGTTGACAACTTAAAACAATTCTCATGGCCTCGTTTTGTATCACTTCAAGCTTTTGAATAAGTTTCTTCCTGTACATTATAAGGATGAGAGCTGCACAGTCAATAACTGAACGTATGGTACCGATATAAACCATCCTTAATATAGGAATACCTGCGCCATTTCCCTTCCATACCAAGGCTCTTAAAGGTCTTAAAAACCTTTACATGCATTCTTCAGGTATTGCACCTCACGTACTTTAGTGTTGGACTTATACCCAATGTGCATCCCAAGGTATTTGTAAACATTAACCTATTCTAGCCTTAATCCATTAAAAAATAAATCCCCTTGTTCATAATTTCTGACCTGATATTTAGTTGTTTCATTGTTAATTACAATGCCCGTTTCTACAACAAAGTGTACTCAATGCATCTAAGGCCTCTTGCATATTTCTCATACCTTTACACTGTAAAAGTATACCATCATCATATATTATAACCTGTGTGTCTCCAGGAAATTCTTAGCGAGCCATTATGTTCGTCAATATGTTAAAAAGAGTGGGGCTAAGTACACCTCCCTGTGGAGTCTCCAACTCGATTTCTCTTTCTTTTTAGTACCAACCCTGAAACCATAATCAAGCCATTCTGTTACTCAAGTATTTCACAATCCATTTCAGTTACTTCCCAGAAACCCCCAAGTTAATTAGTTCCTCAAGTATGACTTCTTTATTTGCCCTATAAAAGGCCCCTTTTAACTCTACAAAAATCCTGTATATAGCCTTGGACTTATTCAAACACTTTACAATACAGTCTGCAGTACTTCTCCCTTTCATAAATCCATTTAAATTGTCGCCAAGAGATTTTCTACTTCATACAATAACCTGTTTTATACTATCATTTCTATCATTTTACTGAAACAAGAGGTCAAAGATATTGGACGAAAATCTCCTTTGTTCTTTGGTATTGGTACAATTACTGCTTTCTTTCACTAAAGAGGGATACAGCCTCCATTATAAGACATATTAAACAAGTCTAACAGCGGCCCTTCTCTAACACCAGCCAGACAGTTAAGGATATCATATGTTATTCCATCATCACCGGGTGCTGTAGACTTTCCCTTTTTATTTGCTCATAATAACTCGCCTCTCGTTATAGGAACACATGTATCATCCTCCAGTGTACACTGACTTTGTACTAACTCACTCCTAAGTCTACTTTTACTTTGTAATGAGGCCTGCGCACTCTTAGGTAATTCGGCAAAACTAGCAGTCCTAGCCCATTTCCTACTAAGTTGACTGGCCCTGCACTGTTAATCAGCCTAGCTGTTGCCCTTGCTTAGAACACCTCGTACTTTATTCGTTACCTTCCATATGTCACCCAAGCTCTTGCCTGTAGCGATTCTCCCTAAAAAGTCTGTCCAGTATTTATTCCGCGCCTCTTGCTTGATTTCAGTATCACTTGGATTTGGACTCCATTTTCTTTGCACCATTCTAAGGAGTTTACTCCAGCCCTGAACCAATTTGTTATTAACATGTATATTACGTTTCTCATGATTTATTTCTCCTTTATAAGTACACTTATTTATACACGCGCTGTTGTTAAGCTAGCCATATCTCGCCACTCTCGCGTCCAGGTGAACCAGACGGAACTGTTGCAGAGTGCACAATAGTGATTGAGCACTTTTGAAGAAAAACCCTGAACTAGATCTTCAAAGAAAAGTAAGCAGAGCAGAACCTTTGCTTTCAGAATTCTTGGCAGAACATGGTGCAGTGTGCACCATTTAAACAAGCAGATCACTTAATACAAGTATTAAAAAGAATGTTTGCATCAGTGAAATAGCGCAAAATGTGACACTAAAAAAAAAATAAGGCTGCATATGTGATGCGAGAAAGTATTGCGTTTGAGGAACGCAAGGAAATAGCCAGGGTATGCAAGGAAAATATGTTTTCGCTAATGATTGCTGAAACACTGATATATCGGTAACCCAAATCCTTGCAGTAATAGTAAGGTATTTTTATAAAAGCAAAACTAAAGTGACATGCATTACTTGACAGTGTTGAGGTTGATAATGCTAGTGGTGAAGATCTATACAAAGCTATTAGGGAGCTGATTGCAAGAAAAGGATTGCCTCTCTCCAACATTACTGGATTTGCCAGCGATAATTGTTCAGCTATGTGAGGTGCAAATAATGGATTCCAGGCCTATCTGAAAAGAGATGTATATGCCATTACTTTGCTCTTTGTGCCACCCATGCCAGCACTTACTTGCCTTCATTCCTGGAACAATTGTTGAAAGATATTTGCTGCTATTTTTCTCGTGACAGTAAGCGTCAGCATCAGTTTCAGCTTGTTCAAGATATTTTTCAGTTACCAAAGCACCGAATGTTGCAGTTGTCTCAGACGTGGTGGCTATCAAGAGGACAAGTTATCACCCGGATTTTGGAGCAGTGGGATGTCCTTCGGTTCTTTTTTCAAGTAGAAATGAAGACAGAGTCTATTCTGCGCAGATTCCCATTTACTTAAGTTTTCCGTTTTCTTCAACTGCAAGTCGCAGGTTTTTCAGCAAGCGTCAAAGCCTTTAATATATATTATAAGAGGGGCCATTTGTGTGTCGTCATTAACATTACTATAACATTGTAATTGTAAACTACTGAATACTGCAGTGTGTGTCTTAGTGCTGAATGGAAGGATTAAATCTATCAGTTGCTGTCGCCCTTAGTCTGTTACTCACGTTGATAAAATATACGTATTTGCCATGTAACACACCTACACTACACACCCATACACTTCCCAAACACACTACTACTTTGCTGTCACTCGGAATCGAGTATGACGATCATCCGGCTATGGTAATATGATATGAGTTATTAAGGATGTCACTTTAGTTGGTGAACTCTGGGGTGACCGGAGAGGCTGTTACGGAACCGGCAGGGTCATCCATAGATGTTGCACGTGTGGAGGGCTACATCTAATGTAGGAGGGACGGTGGCAGCGCCTTCCCAGCGTTGGCGCTTGTCTGCCTCGGTACGACACAGCCAGTCACACAACTCGGCCATTGTTTTAAACATTCGGGTTACTTATTAGAATTCCGAAAGCGCCCTCCGAGCCGTAATCCATTTTTTTAAACCAAATTTTGGAAAGTTCGGGATAAGTCCTCGGGGTGTGGGTAGGCACCCGAAAGACTTATCCCGATGTTCAAATTAGTTATATATGAATGTAAAACATCTATGAAATACAATATATGTAAATTAAGATGAGAAAATAAATAAAACAAATATTTAAATGTCTTAATAACAGGTTCCAATGGAAATGTATATATTTTTAAGAGACCGCCGTGTACCCCCGTGATGTTTTACCTTCAACTCCGAAGATTTTTCATCTTCTCATCACCCTTCTCCAATTTTATCAAGCATTGCATTCCTACAATCATCCTCTTATAGCTTCAAGTATGTTAAAAAACGCACTTTTCTTTGTGATAGATAGATGTAATGCCATTTCCAATTCGCCAATCTGTCTATATAAAACAAAGAAGTATGTCTGTTTGTGTGTGTGTCCGCACGAGAATCTCGGAAACTACTTTACCGATCTGTAGTGATAATGGATGGTGTTATATGTAATGATGATGGATGGTGTTATATGTAGTGATGATGGATGGTGTTATATGTAGTGATGATGGGTGGTGTTATATGTAGTGATGATGGGTGGGGTTATATGTAGTGATGATGGATGTTGTTATATGTAGTGATGATGGGTGGGGTTATATGTAGTGATGATGGATGTTGTTATATGTAGTGATGATGGGTGGGGTTATATGTAGTGATGATGGATGGTGTTATATGTAGTAATGATGGCTGGTGTTATATGTAGTGATGATGGATGATGTTACATGTAGTGATGATGGGTGGGGTTATATGTAGTGATGATGGATGGTGTTATATGTAGTGGTGATGGATGATGTTATATGTAGTGATGATGGATGTTGTTATATGTAGTGATGATGGATGGTGTTATATGTAGTGATGATTAGACAATAAAATAATAACAGTTTAATGCTAAAAAAATATACTTTGCTGTACCGTTATAGTGAAAAACATGGTGGAACTTACATACACCGTTAGTGAACTATTGATGGAAGAAGAAGTTTTGGGGACTGAATAGAGAGAAAATGTGGAGCCTCCCGGAGGGTGGAGTCCTACCGTTGCCTAGCGGATGAGCCGCCCGGAGGGCGGCGATTCTGCTTGTATATTATATAGGAAAAATATTAGATGAGCTAAATATAATAGGTAGGTTGCTGAGGTAATTGTTTACAACAAGTGTCACCTGTGACCCACGCTGATAATTACCATGGAAAAAACTTCTCCTGTTATATTTCACTGTTTGAGTTGTTGTTGTTCCGGTTGTGTTTAGGTACTACCAATATTTGTAAGTTTAGATTAGGTTACGTAAAATATTATTTTAGATGGAATGTTCGAATTCAGGGTTAGAAAAAAGTGCCAAAATTGATTAATGATGTTTTCAATCACTCGATTGAAATCGTGTCAGTCCTATCTTACATCACCGGAACAACAATACACAAAAGTTAAATATACAATGGACAAATTTCTTTAAGAAATTCTCTGTAATAGCTATGCAACACGCTTGTAAACTATTATAATAGTTTACTTTTGATAATTATCAAAAGGCTGGCATTATAGCATTCTGGTATTGTTATTAGCGACCATCAAAATCCTTTTGCTTATCTCTCTGAGGAGGAGTTCATCAATAGGAATGTCAAAGGAATGCATCCATGAACTTCTTGAACGAGTTGAACCACATATGCCAAGAATTAAAGCAGGATTAGGCAAGAAATTCTGGTGTTACTATAGTGTGCGGTCTACAACATAATTGGGTTAAATTAGCTTAGGTTAGATTAGGTCAAGTTAGGTTAGGTCAGATTAGGTAAAATTTGGTGAGGTTAGGTTAGACTAAATATATCTTTGTAGACCGAAACTTTAACTCTTGGATTTTGGTCTTTGTTTAGAAGTGTATTGGGTATTTATCAATGTTATGCAGTGATGCAAACAGTGGGATAGGGGGGGGGGGGAGGCATCATCACTATACAGTACTCAGCATTCATGAAAACCCCTAAACCCACCTCCCATGTACAATAATACCACCAGGCCATAATTACAGTGTAATAATATCTTCATTACTCAGAAATAGCCAATACGTACTCAGACTTGAAATTGGCTTGGAGTTTTTCCGGGAAAATTTTCAACATTCCGGGTCTGTGAATAAGTTTTCAAGGTTGAAAACCCTGTTAATATATTTTTTAGAAAATTTTGAAAAATCTTTAAAACATTTCGATTCCAGGCCTTGCAACAAATTTCGAAGTTAAATATCAGGCGCATTTTCTGGATTTTTTTTTTTTAAACTTCCTGAAGCTCTCCAAGTTTTTTCCCGGGTCTCCGAGAATGAAAGAATGTTTAAACTCGGAAACTTTTACATGTAACAGGAAAAATTATAGGGATGTGGGATTTTTAATGGTTTGAGAGTCTTCTTGTTATTTGGAAGTCTCTCATCCCTGGAAGAGTTTTGTACCAATTATTCCAGCTATTGGGGACACCACCTGTATGTTGCACCTTATAGAGGATGATTCTTTGAAGAAATTAAAATGTAACACAGTAATATATATCATCATAGGAGCCCTGTTGTTTACTGTAACCAGGATAAGCAATGTTAGAAAAAACAGTAAATAAAAGAAAACTCTACCCTACAGGATGCAGTATTCCGCACACCTGTCCTCATAACAGCATGGAGATACTTTGGCAGTGGCAGCTTCCAAATTAGTATGGCAGTCTGCTTGAAGATTTCTCTCTCATCAGTTTGCAAATTTGTCAGAAGCTTTGCAACTATTTTAACCCTTACGGCAAAAGATTACATCCACTTTCCAGAATAAGGCAACATACAAAATCTTATATATGAATTTCCCACCATTGCAGGGATGTCTGATGTATTTGGCTGCATTGATGGGTCTCATATTCCTATTGGAAGCCGTGGGGGGGAACACAGCTGAACTACATCGATGTAGAAAGGGGTGTAATTGATACATGGTTTTGATTTGTATACTGTAGTTTGTTTGAAAGTAGAGCAAGTGTAAGGGTAAATGGAAGCATTATTGGTTTGGTAAACAAATGGTTTTTGATAATAGATTTTATTATCAAGGTTATTTTTCAATACATTTTTGGGCTTTAAATAAAACATTTTATTTCCTCCAAACATTATCACAGTACAACTTGAAACATTATTTCAATTATAACAATATTAAAAAGGGATTACACTTGCATGACTAAAGAAAAATATATCACAGTATAGTACAGTACAGTACAGTATATGTAAAATTATATCATTCAAACAGTTTAGTATTTTGCTCGAAATAATAAATATACACATTTTTAAAGGCTTCACAGTACTGTGTTTAAATAGTTTGCAAGTGTAAGAGAAATATATAAACAATTTTAGTTCCTCTATTACGAACAAGCAGCAAAACCAAATTTATCACTGTACCTGTAATAATACTTAGTTTGAAATTGCAAATACAGTAATAGCAATTATCATTCTTGAAAGATTTTAGAAGTTCTGTACTGTACTGTACTGTACTGTACCTGTATTGAAATTGTAATTAAAGTACAAAAGAAATGTGAAATAAAATAATGATTAAAATTCCTAAATAAGTATAAGTATATGATACACAGTATCACAGTACTGTTGTATATGAAATTCTAGCAAAAAATATGTTGAAATTATTTTCACAAGAAGTAAAATTAAAACAAAATCATAACAAATGTTTGAGAAAAAATATGATTCACATCTCCATTAAGTGCAAAAAAAAAAACAGTAAACAGAGATAAAAACAAAATAATTAAAATTCTCCAATAAGTATGGGTGGACAATACACAGTAGGGAGTGACAGTTTGGCAAAAGTTTTCAAAATCTAATTGCTTGGGTTGGATTATTTGTCTATCGGCCACGCTAATTCCGAATATGTTTGAGTTTTTTACATCATTGCATTAGAAGGTTTGTGGATACTTTTGGGTTTGGCATGAAAAACGCGAAAAAACTGTAAATAATAAAGGGACTGGCAATGTGGCACAACCTGTTAAAATCAAGTTATTGAATTGGATTATTCGACTACTGTGTACACTGGTTCATAATATGCTATTGTTTTACAACTCAATGCGCTACAAATTATGCCGATATTTTTGCTGCAAGTCACCACATACGTATATTTCGAAAACCAGGGCCCAATGATACCAACGGCGTGGATAGATTCCGTGGAATGAATTCAGGACATTCCCGCTCATGGAACATTACCAAACTCCGTATATGTGCCAATGGCAGGCGAATCTCTTGTGGTTCTTCTCACCTACACCAGTCACTATCTTGTTCTCATTGTCCTCTCATCTACCATGAGACCTCTGACCTTGAATCCCCTGAACTTTTCTTTTTTCTGTTCTCGTGACCTCTGCCTGACTCTCTCCACTTTCTTCCAGTTAGTCACTTTAGACTTGTCCCCTTCAGTTATGATGTTGTCTGCAGCTCTGATGGTGTTTGCGATGTAAGCCACTGCATCATTGGATACCTTGAACCTGTCAGCAGTTTCTCCAAACCTGTCCTCGGCTTCTTTCTCCCTTTTCCTTTTCTCTGATCTTGCTCTCCTGTCGACCATAGCCTTGAACTCATTGTCATTGACATCCTTATAATCACTATCTTCTTCCTGAGCACTGTCATCCACTGCCGACACTTTACACGACATCCTCTCCATCTCCTCCTTACTCTTTGACCTCATCTTCTCAGTTTTCCTCTCTTCCTCAGCCCTTTTCTTTGCCCTCTTCGCTTCCTTCTCCCTCTCTTCTTTCAGCTTGGCAGTCACAATTTTGTCAACGCCATCAATGCAGCCCTCCCTTCCCGGTTTCCTCTGGGCTGCCAGGAAGCTTTTCTCTCGTTCGTGCACTTTGCTGTCGTCTGCCACATCAAACAACTTCTCAGCTATATCCTCGAACCTCATCTTCAGCTTCCCGTTCTTCGTTTTCTTCCTTTTCTGTTTCTGTCCATTTCCCTTCATCATCATCGTCTCCCTCCGCATCCTCCACAGGTCGTGGACTCTCATTTTCACCCTGATTTCAGAGATAGTGGGGACAGTGGCCTTCCTATACACATCCAGTACCTTCTCAGTCACCTTGTTGGTGGCATCCATATAATCAAAAGCATTTGTTCTTCTCCTTAACCTCTCGTTTTCTGCTTCATAAGCCAGGGCACTTCCAACTTCCTTGTTCAGAGGCAACTTGTTAGATGGCAGAGGCATCCGAACCCCGAACACCTTATCGTTACCCTGGCGCAGCTGAGTGTTGCTAATCTTAGGACGACCCATCTTGGTGGCGGCCCTTTGAACTAACTGCAAAACAACACAGAAAAAACAACTTTCAGCACTTCAATATCACCACCTATTGAACAATATTTTATTCAAAAGTACGGACTGAGATTTTGTCCTTAACTGTCCAAGTCAAGCTACTTGGGCTGAATTCGTTGATCAGTCCTGGGACGAATATTACCAACGGCGTGAATAGATTCCGTGGAATAAATTCAGGGCATTCCCGTCCAGGGAGCCTCAACAAACTCTGTAAATATTGCCATTGGCCTGCCATTGGCACATATACGGAGTTTGGTAATGTTCCATGAGCGGGAATGTCCTGAATTCATTCCACGGAATCTATCCACGCCGTTGGTAATATTGGGCCCTGGTTTTCGAAATATACGTATGTGGTGACTTGCAGCAAAAATATCGGCATAATTTGTAGCGCATTGAGTTGTAAAACAATAGCATATTATGAACCAGTGTACACAGTAGTCGAATAATCCAATTCAATAACTTGATTTTAACAGGTTGTGCCACATTGCCAGTCCCTTTATTATTTACAGTTTTTTCGCGTTTTTCATGCCAAACCCAAAAGTATCCACAAACCTTCTAATGCAATGATGTAAAAAACTCAAACATATTCGGAATTAGCGTGGCCGATAGACAAATAATCCAACCCAAGCAATTAGATTTTGAAAACTTTTGCCAAACTGTCACTCCCTAATACACAGTATCACATTACTGTTTATTGTATCTAACATTACAGCACAAAAAAAAAACAGTAAACAGGGAGAGATAGAAAAAATCACATTTTATGTATTATCAATTATGGCTGCACTCATGACATATGCCACCAGTCAACAACTCTAATGCTTGCTCAAAATACATTATGCACAGATATTGAATCAGTTGATCCAAGTGTTCCTGCTGGTGCAGATGCTGGCATAATTGGTGGGGGTGACTGCCTTCTCTCTTGAAAACGAACTTTTATCTCCACAACTCATGTTTCTGCTTAAAATTTGGCGCGCAGATCGACCTGGTTTGTTTACATTTATCTTGGATAAGGCGTACCAACCCTCTCGAGTTCTCGAGTTACGGCGTTTGGGATATTAAATAGTAACCCGATGTTCGGGATTGCTCCTCGGGCTTGCTGCCCCGAGTGTTTAAAATAAGGGCCGAGAGCCATCAGGATGACGCGTCCAGTACTTGTTTAGTTTAACACTCATGTCAGCTCACGCAGCTGCCTCACACATGACTAGTGTCTCCCTGAATAGCAGCTGAGGTGGACGTAAGGAGGTATGTGTACGCCACTGTACTATACAGTCAGTAAACTAAGTAGGTGCAAACAGAGGTGTGGACTGTTGAGTACTGAATTTACTGGAGATAAAATTCATGAAATAGTAACAAATATCACAATAAAAATTTCCGGTTCCGGCCGGTTATTTTTTAAGGTTTCGTCCGGAACCGGAAATTCATAAAATTTGAGGTTCCGGCCGGAAGCAACCGACCGGAACTAAGTTCCGGTGCATCCCTAGTTTAGTCCCAATATTTTGTCCAGAGGGTGACTTTGCAATACTCGGCTTTTTATAATCCCCCCTCCCAAAAAAAAAACAGTGTGCACTAACTCGTATCTATCGGCCTGCTGTGCTTGCTTCATCAGATCTGTTTCACCCTTGTCTTCTAAATAAGCCATGGTATTGAAGGGAATTCGTCTTTTGAATTCCTCTCAGACCATTAGGTTGACTAGGTCATCAAAGGTACCAGTATGAGTTGTCTTAAGCTTCATTTGAAAAGTACATAAATTTTCCGTAGGAAATTGAATATACAGTACGTCATGTTAGACGGCTTCAGGAAATTTCGGAAAGTCTGACGGTATGACTCTGGAGTTATAGCATAAGTATAAAAGATATTATCCTTGACAAAATCGAAATCATAATAATCCTCCAAACTATTAAAGACTTGTGCTGCTTTCCTGATAAGCTTATTCAGAAGGAACCAAATCCACTCATCCTTGGTGCACTTATAGTAGAGAGTTGTACGCTCAAACAAATGCTTTGAAGACTTGGGGTCTGAGTCATCAAAAATCGAGCTCTGATACTTCCAGAATGGTGGCCAGAAAACTAAGCAAGAACATGAGGGATAATATGGTTCATAAGAAAATGCTTTATCACCCTCCGTGATTATGGCCTTATCATAGGGTCTACACATGTAACATTGGCTTGAGCCCTATAATGGATGATATGATGGAAGCATAGTTGACATATGAGCGACACGATTAATATAAAAGTGCGTTACAACAAGAACCAGGTCGCAACACCATTGATTTGGGTTGGATGGAAAATAAGATAAAAGCAACATGACTACATTTTATTATTAGTTATACTCGTATAAGTAACCATAAATGTTGCCTAGCTAATGTTATGTATGTACACTCGGAAACAGTTCCGCCTGGTCCACCTGGACGCGAGATATACAGTAATAGGGTGTGTCATACGGAGGCGAATTTTTTTTTTTTGAGTTTGAAAAATCGGCCCATGGTATTAATGACGTGGTTCTTTGTGCAGAATCATGTGATATCTTCAGATTTGAAAAGTTTTCATTTTTTGCTAGGTAAATTTTAACTTGAAATCTTATGAAAATTCAGTATTCCCACCCTTTTACCAACACCACTAAATAGCTTATTTAAAGTAAAGTAAATGTATCAGGTTAATATATTAGGATGAAAATGATCCAGAATAGTGAAACGAATGATCTTGACACATTTATTAAATTTAATATTCCTTTAAAAAACAAAATCATCAAATACAAAAACCGGTTTTACTACTACGACCCGGTGTTGCTGCACACCATAGAGAACATGTCTTTCTTGCTTCTGTTTCTACTCATCACCTCCCTGCTGACCACCTGAGCTCGGATGTAGCCTTCCCTCCTCTCCTGGCTGTACACGTGACTGCTGGCCTCGCTCACTTGCTGTACACAACGCTCTATACTCTGGGTGTGCGAGGGCCAGGCAGGGACATGCATGGGGTTGTCCTGGAAAGCTCTGACTTGAACATTGGTGAGGCTGCAGGTAAGAGGGGGCTCACTGCCAGCCTGGATGTTATCCAGATCTATGAGATTAGTGAGGGTCTTGGCACCTAGATTGACTTCAGGAGTCTTCCTGACCCTGAAGGAATCGTCACCAACTGATTCGTCATGCCCAGATCCTCTCATAAGTCTCATATCCAAGATCTTTTTGACTGCCACTCTTCTCTCCTCCTCATCCTTACTGCAGAGCATTGTCTGCAGAACTGCCTCGAGGATGAGCATACCAGGAAGATCTCCTCACAGTCTGCTCCACAATCTGAACAACCTTCCTTGGCTGACTCCTCAGGAGCTCAAGCTGGAAGAGAACATGCCTCGGACCTTCGGAGAACGATGACTTGACCTTGGTGTTGAACCAATTTGGCAAGTAGACACTCACGATGAATTGGACAATAAGTCTGAGGTTGTGAAGCTGGTTCCCTTTCAGTTTATGATGAGCGACCCAAATTCTGCAGAACCTGAGAACCGTTGTGAGCCACCTAGAATGTGAGACTGGACCTATCTGCAGGTAAGCAAGTCTATCAGGCATGACCCCAGTTTTGATGGCACTGCAAATGTTGTAACCATAGTACTGGTCAGTACTCAGGTCGTCAATGACAGTATGTGCAAGCTCAACGAGTGGAGGGCCAACTGTGATTTTTTCAAAGCTCGGATTTATTTCTAACTCAGTGGCAGAGTCCAGCATCTTGCCAAGAGGACCAGACCATGTGTTGTTTGAAAGAGTCTTGCCATCCAGCTCCTGGATCAGGATAGCGGTCTGAGGGTAACCTGCTGGGTGGGAGGTCACAAACAATCCAGACCCCAGCCTCCCAATCTTCCGCCTCTATCCACTGTATGACCCCCCTTGCCACCTTGTACCTGTTGTGCTGTCCCTCCTAATGGCCTGCAGGGTCTGGTTCACGCTCTCTGAGCCAGTCTACACAATGTTATCTGCCACTATCTCAGCTGGTTTCCTTATGTCATCTTTCTCTGGAGTGAAATGCCACAAATACTTCCCTCCTGGTTCACTGCAGCAGGAGTAGTGTTCCTCCTTCACCATGGCAGGGAACAACTTGTCAGAATCTCCAACTTTCATGAACACTTTAGTGTCATCCCTTCTCCCATCAAAGAACAAACAATTGATTCTATTTTCTCTTATCCCCTTATCAAACTCCTCTTCTAGGTTACTGACAAGTTTCTCCTCCTGAGTTTCCTTACTTTGTTATGATCTATCACTCAGGTGAAACATCATCAGGTGTTATCAAACCACCGTCAACCCAGGCAGCTGTTGTTATCTCTGCAGTTTCTCTGAGACCAGTGTGGTGTCGCATGCTGGCCAGAGCTATGCTCGGGATATCTTTCCTATTTCGAATCTTATGCCTGGAAGGTTTAGGATCATTATTTTCTCGGTTAGGGACAAAGTCACCATTCTCCTGGTCAGCACTGGGATCAGCCATGGGGAAGTCATTAAACTCTGAATCAGCTTGACTTCAATCATCGGCCTTTTTTACCTCACCCTGGGCCTTCTCAAGTCTCTTTTCCTCGGCAACTCTTCTCCTCTTCTGTCTCTGTGGCAGCCTCCTGTCTCTTTGACCTGAATATCTTGGCTAGAAATCATGAGAGCCCCTTATACTGCCAGCTTCTCTCTCTGTGCTTTGACAAATGCCAGTTCGATCACAGGAATCTGTTCCACGCTTGCAAATACAGGAGATGTGCCTTGGATTTATAATGCCGATCGTCGCATCCAAACTCAGGCAGAGAACACCAACTGCAATTATGTCAAATAATCCTGGGTCCCAGTTGTTTAAAGTTGTCCTAACTGCGCTTTTCTCTCCCAAGAGAGATATATCTCGGCTTTTCCCCATAACTGGCTAGCAGCCCTTTACATCATCTTTCTTTCTGACTTAGTTATGACTGAAAGCTTGAACTGAGCGGTAGCCAGAGTGTACTGTGCCAAGACAGCTTTGGTCATATCACTGGCAATGTCTTTGTTTGTGTAAGTTCTTTGGTTCTTTTCACTGATTTGCCTGATTAAAACACCTTATCTCAAAGCATCTCTCAATGTAGGCAACTCCGACTTCAGGAGCTCTCTCCCAGACCCAAGATAGTGACTGAGATGGCTGGATTTTTGGTTCCTCGTCCTGACGTGGCCGTGATGATGTGGGTCAGGTGTTAGGTCAGACACGACGAGGATTAACTTGCCGCCGATACAAAGGGATGGATTACCGTCTCCAGTAGCTGCAGATATGGGTGATGAGCAGACCCAAAAGTGCCGCCCGGGGCGGACCGCGCCCCCCCTCCCCGCCCCCCCCCCCTAGCTACGCTAGTGATGACACACCCTACTGCGTATACAGCTCGGTCAGAGTAACCCTTCTAACACCAATGGCCTCACCCCCAGATCTAGTTTTTCTCATTTTAATCCAGCACGTGCTGCTAGGCTAATGCCCACTTTTTCAGAGGAAACAGTTGAGTTTTTCATTGCTTTCGAGAGACTTGCTACCACTTTAGAGTGGCCTATACAGTTTTGGCCCATGTTGCTTCAGCAGGCGTTTGCAGGTAAGCCTCTGTGTGTTATTTCGTCTCTTACGGACAGTGACGCAAATGATTATTTATGTATTAAGGAGGAAGTTTTGAAGGCTTATGCCCTTGTTCCTGAAGCGTACAGACAAGGCTTTCATGGTCTCCGTAAGAAGGCAGAGCAGACCCACCTTGAATTTGCTAGGAGTAAAAGAGAGGTAATGCTCACAGAGGATTTTTTGAGAACCATCGACGAAGAGGTTACCTTATACTTGTTAGATAGGGAATTTAGTACATTCGAAGAGGCTTCTAAGCATGCTGATGGATATGTTTTGAGGCATGGTAGGACTAACAATGATGTTATGCCCCCACAGGTTCAAAGGACTTTTAATCCCTCTCTCCACAGAGCGAGACAAGGGAATACTAACAATGGTAATTTTGTGCATAACAATTTTGTGTGTGACAGGAGGAGCTGGACGTGTTCGCCACCTAATGGGGCGTCCAAATTTTCTACATACGCTTGTAGTTACTGTGGAAAGCCAGGTCATAAGGCAGAGTTTTGTTGGACAAGCCTGCAGCCAAATACGGGCAAACCAGCTATGATTGTTACTGAAAAGACTAATACGTCACCAGTCGGAGTGATGACTGGTTTGAGTAAGGCTGACAGCATGCCAATAGGGTTGATTTCCACAAAAGGTGAAGTAAGAGATAGTGCAGTTTCGGTTCTCGCCTCACGAGACTTTGATCCTTTCCAGGAGAGTTTTGCGAAGGACTCAGACGTTGGTACCTTTCGTCCCTTTTTGTCACAAGGCACGGTAGAAGTTGATGGTGTCGAAACACCAATCACTATTTTGAGAGACTCGGGTTGTCTCCAAACTCTCATCAAAGAGGGTGTTGTTGCGGCGAGGAAGACTGACAAATACGTCGTTTTGGGAACCCTTTGGAGTCAAGGTGTAGCTCCTTTGGTTTTAGTATGTGTCAAGTCTTCTTGTTTTTCAGGGATAGCTAACGTAGCCTGCGTGCACGAGCTGCCTGTTGCTGGAGTGGACCCCATACTCGGTAATGATTTTGCGGGAGGTCAAATGAGGAAAGTGACCCCACCTCCTGTGCTGTGGGAAAGACCAGAGTCTGCCGCAGAGCTGCAACATCTTGAAGATGATATGCCCGGTGTTTTCCCTTTTGTGCTGTGACTCGTTCTATGTCAATGACTAATGATCATAATGTAACCCCTGATGTAGATGATTCACTTTCCTTAGAAGGACTTTTTGCTAACCCAATTGCTTCCCAAGACATTTCTTCCGCAGTTAATGCTGTGACCGGGAGAGTTGCTTTAATAGCTGCGCAAGAGCAAGACGATTCATTACGGCTCTTGTTTGACCAGGTGTCCGATTCTGCCAATGATTCAGGCCCTACCACGAGATATTTCAGTCAAGACGGTGTTTTGTGCCGCCGCTGGCTCCCACCGACTATGTCAGAGGAAGACACGGACTGGGCGTCTGTCACTCAAATAGTTCTCCCACACACTTACAGACAACATGTTCTAGCTCTGGCCCATGAAGGTCGCTTTTCTGGACATCAAGGTGTCCGAAAGACGTTCAACAGGCTGGCCAGAAAGTTCTATTGGCCAGGTATGAGGAGAGATGTCACTAAATATTGTAAGTACTGTCATTTTTGTCAAAAGGTAGGCAAAACCAATCAGGCTATTCCACCTTTTCCACTTGTAAGAGTACCTCACGTACCTGAGCCCTTTACAACAGTACAGTGTGACATTGTAGGCCCTCTGCCTAAGACTTCTAGTGGGTTTGAATATTTATTTACAGTCATTGATACCTCCACTAGGTACTTGCATGCTGTACCTCTTAGGAAAGTTACTGCTAAGGCCCTAATATCATCCATTTTGTTTCTCATACTTCTACTGTTTGCTCATCAAGTAAGAGGTCCTTTGCACATAGTTAGAGATAGATTGTTAGGTAGTAGTGAAGAGAGCATTAGTGTGTTAAATTTAGTAGGAGATGTTAAAGAAAAGCTTCCAACTTGTTGGAGCCTTGCCACAGACCACTTACAGCAGTCGCAGTCCAAGACCAAGACATGGTACAACAAGCGTGCCAGACACAGAGAGTTCCAGATAGGAGATCAAGTTATCATTGTCAACAACATCAAGCTGTACCACACATGCCCAGCACCCCCATTTGTTGCTGATGATCCAGTTCCCGTGTGTGCCGTTGACACTTTCTTGGTAGACGGTGAGAAAGAAGAGGAAAAAGAAGGGGCAAGTCCACTCGCCCTGTCATCAGTCAGGGTTTGGCAGTCCAACTTCTGGAGTTGCAGGAGAAGCTACAGCGTCTACCGGGACACTTAGAGAGCTGACGCGTTGGCCGCCATCCAACAACATCCTCTTTATCTTCCAAGACAGGCCTGGCTAGCCACTGCCGTGGTGCATGATATTGCTGTTGGTTCTGCTGCTTCATCAAGCAGGCTCCCTACCAGCGAGTAGTGCTCACCAGTCACTCTAGTACCGAAGAAGGACGGCACTCTTCGATTCTGCATCGACTTCCGCAAGGTCAACGCCGTCACCAGCAAGGCCAGCTTCCTTACCAAGAGTCGACGGACTGCATCGAAGCAATCGGGGAACGCCAAGTTCTCTCTAAGTTTGATTGCCTTCGAGGGTTTTGGCAAGCAACCATTGACCCGTCGTGCTAAAAGACATCTCCAGTTTTGTGACATTAGGTAAGACCTATATATTTAATGTTATGCCTTTCAGGCTTTGCAAATGCCCTGCTACCTTCAAAGGCTGATGTCACAAGTCACGGCCAATTGGCCCAGTTGTGTAGTATATTTAGATGATGTAATTTTTTTCTGACACTTGGTCAGACCATTTAGGTGTCAGCTAGACGCTCGCTTCGCTGAGTTAGAAAAAATGGTGACTTTTTATAAAATTTGCTCAGCCGAATTTGTTTGTGCTCAACTTTTGTATCTGGGACATGTAATTGTTGGGGAACACTTGCTCCTCCCACAGCAAGGTGTGACACTATTTCTCAGATGCCTGTTCCAAAGGTAAATAAACGACAAGTGGATTTTTGGGTTGTGTGTGGGTTATTACCGGAGATATATTTGTAATTTTGCTGAGTTGGCACTACTCCTTATTGATTTGATGAAGAAGGCAATTATTTTTGTTGGACTTCAAGGTGTCAGATTCTTTTTTTTTTGAAAGCTTGAAAAATGTATTATGCTCTATACCTCTATTTTTGAGAGCCCCAATTTTTCTAAGGCTCTTTCAAGCCATCCTGTGATGCTAGTGATCTGTTATCTAGACTCACAGAATGAACACTTTATAAGGTATCAAAATTTGCAGTAAGCAAAAATTTTATTTTATGGGGAAGTGTTACGACCGTGTAGTATTTTTTCTATTATTTTTATAACATGCTTCCATGTTGTTCCATATATTCCTGTAATTATGTGTTATATTTACTATTATATAATCTAGTCACCTTACCCTGTGCTGTTAAGGTTTTAACTGTTATTATTTGTTCAAGCCCATCTTATTTCTTTATTTAATATTGTAACAAGCATTCTTTGTTTTCTTAACGACCATCTGCATCGTTAAATGACCCATGTTTCACAGGTGGGTCGCATTGGCTGGAGCCGACCCTATATATAATACTCCACCAGCAGACGGAATTCAGTCCATTCCTCTTGTCATTCAGTTCATGTTCTTTTGAGTGACACCCGTCACCTGTTACTTATACTTATTTTATTTCTGTGTTGTTCCTGTCGCCACCCATGTGGTATATCTATGTGAGTACCTATTCATGTCTCTTATGTGTCCATCATTGCTTGCTTAGTTACATTTAAGTAATTCAGTGTTGTTTGACCATAGTTAATTTTAGTAAGAAGTTATTTTATATGTTTATGCAGTGTTAACGTAATCCAATGCTTTATGTTTATTCTTTTGATGTTTCGATGTTTTAGTATCATTTGTGTCTTAAAAGTTTCGATAGTGAATCAATTTGTTGTGACAGCCTACGAGGCTCGTTGTTATGTTAGTATTTTATTTGAATCAATTTGTTGTGATAGCCTACGAGGCTCGTTATTGTGTTAGTATTTTATATAATTAAATTCATTCTTTTCTTTTGTCGGTTACGCCTAGAACCTGGATATTAAAGTAAATTAAGAGATTGGCGTAACACAGGGTAGAGTGAGGAGGGGACAGTCGTCACACAATGTTTACCTATCTCCCGCCTAAATCTAAATTAGTCTAATTTAAAACCATTACTACGAGTTCACCTCGGTTAATTAGTTTGAGTACCTTTGTTATATCACTTTTATTTAACCCTGACGTCCATTTATACATCTCGATCGTATCGCCCCTCACTCTACAGTACGTCTCTCGAGGGAGTGCAAATTAAGATGATTTAGCCTGTCTCTATTCTCAAGGTTCCTATTGCCCTAGATTAGTCTTGTCATCTTCCTCTGAATTATTTCTAGGGATTCGTTATCCATTCTGTAGTGTGGTGACCAGAAATGAACCACGTAATCAAGGTGAGGTCTAACAAGCACAAGATATAGTTTTAGGATAACCTTGCTAGTCTTGTAACTAACACTCCTTTGTATGAACCCAAGTACTTTGTTAGCTTTGTTTCAGAAATTCACATTGTTGTCTTGGTTTCAGATTCCTCAGTATCATTACTCCTAAATCTTTCTCACAGTCGGATTGCTCTATAACATCGTTGTTCATCGATATCTGGTTTCTCTGTTTACATCTCCTAGCCTAAGTACTTTACATTTGTCCACACTAAATTTCATCTGCCAATTTTCAGATTATGCGATAAATTTGTTTAGATCTTCCTGTAGTTTTGCGGAATTTTCGTCAGATTTAATTACACGCCCAGCAAATTTATTTTTGTTGCTGTCTACGCCTATATCTCTATAGGCATTTCCCGTCCTGTAACCACGCCCTAATCCAGTTTAGAATATCTCCTCCAATTCCATGAGCCACCCACTTTTCGTATGATTCTTTCGTGGGGACTCTGTTGTTAAAGTCGAAGTATACCACATCGGTTTGTGTCCGTCATCCAATTAATCTAAAACAGTTGAAAATAAGTTAATAGATTTGTCAGATGTGAACACCCACTTGTGAAGCCATGTTGGGAATCATTGATCAACTTGTGCTTCTCCTGGAGATTTCGAATAGAGTTTGAAATTATTACTTCCAGTAATTTGCCTACAATTGATGTTAACCTGATTGGACAGTAATTAGAGGATAGTGATCTGTCTCCCTTCTTAAAAATCGTTATCATATTCGCTATTCTTCTGGATTCGGGTATTACAACCGTTTTTAATGACATGTTAAAAAAATTTGCTAAAGCATGCTAAGCTCTTCCTTGCTTTCCTTTAATATTCTGGCAAATATCTCATCGGGACCTGGTTTCTTATTAGGCTTTAGCTTGTTTATTTGTTTAATAACATCGTTAATAGTCACACTCATCTCGCTTAAACTAATTTCTTCACTATCGCTGTATATAGTTGGTGCCTCGGGTATCATTTATAAATCTCCGGTGGTGAAAACTGTTGAAAAATATTTTTTTCAGATTATTGCTCATTTCTCCGTCGTTATCCGTTAGCTCGCTGGTATTTGGCTATATTGGCCCAATTTTGTCTCGTCTTTTAGTTTGATACATTTGGAAGAATCCTTTGAGGTTTGACTTCGCCTCCCTTGCTACTAGTCCAGTCAAATTAGGATTTTGGGTCGACAAATTTTATATTAAGATGAAATTTTGTATACATACTCCTGAAGGCTATATAAATCAAGATCAAGAGAGATTCCCTCCGTCAAGGGGGGGGGGGAATCCCCCTTTTTTTTTTGGCCCCAAACGCCTCCCTCAAAGAAGGGGATTCCACTTACTTTTTCGTATTTTCCGGCTAAACTATGCACCAGACGATAATACTTTATAAATACAAACATGCTGGAAATAAGATTATAAACAAGATTGTCTCTATACATTTTTCCGATAGGTGTTACTGTTTTGTGTAATCTATGTCTTTACTCTGGGAAAACTTTTCGCGTGTAGTGAAAAAATTGATACTAGCGCAAGGATTTCAGCAAATAACTCTGAAACGCCTAGTTTGTCATTAGAAATGAAAGCACTTAAAATTGTAGAACGGAAAATTCTCTATAGGTTAAGTGAAATATATATTTTTTTGAAACAACTTTCAAAGCTTTTTCCGATTCATTCACTATATCTGCAACACACTGATTTCCACACCACCTTTGAGGTTGAGTTTTTGGTGCGTTTATTTTTTTTATAGTGGTTTCCCTTATTAGGCCTATTCGACGTTTTTTATAGTTTAAGATGACGCCATTAAGTATTAAAATGTCCTCTTAATTAGTTACAATAAGGTCATCAGTGGGATCATCTGCAGTTTCAGAATTCAGACAACTTTGGCAATGCCAATTACTGTACATTATTTAACAGGGTAATCCAGATTTTACAAAACCATACCGCTTCCCGCACCCTAATTAGCAGCTACATGAAATAAGCTTCAAAATATTTATGGGGCTGGTGCCTCAGTTGTGTAGACGAGTGACAGAGAATTGCAATTTTTTTTCCGTGAGCTTCTTTTAAAAACATAATATCCCTGTCTTCTGGAGTAAGAGCAATAAGCAGAGCTAGAAAATCTACATCCTCTTCACCTACAACAATGGAGTTATGCTGATAAGATCTATTGATAGCACTTTGAACAGTTAGTACATCAGCATCATCTGTGGTAATATGTCTCAATACCTTCTTTCTCAAATCTCTGTTTCAATTGCATATTGACGCTCTTTGTTTTTTAGATTACTCAAGAATTTTTCTTAGGCGCAGTTAGAGCTGTATTCTCATCAAACAAGATTTCTGCTGAAGTTCGTTTCAAAAGTCTTTTTTGACGCTCTTTGCTCTTTGTACTAATTTCATTTGTTGAATAACCATCAAATATTACAGTTACATCTTCACCATAATGTTTTCTAATGAACTGGACATAAGCAACATGAACGTCCGCAACTGTGCCTTGCTTTGGCCAAACTACACGTTGGATTGAATTACCCCCATCAATGATATATTTGCATCCTGATAATTCAACTGCTCGTTCTTCTACAGTGTTGAAAATGTCATACAAAACCGATTTCTTCGTCTTTCTCATCAAACCTGTTTCATCAAATATGGAGAGCGGGAATGCAGCCAACTCATGACTGAAACAGTTCTCCAAAGTCTTGCGGCAGTTTCACAATGCATGTTATTGGGCGCTGGTGGTAGAGCGGTACGCTCTTGCCTCGCAAGCAAGATGTCAAAGCAAGATGTCACGGGTTCGACTCCCGGGCCGGCGGAAGCTGTTTGGATACTCTTCCTAGTCTCCTTGGTCTCTGTTCATCTGGCAGCAATGTAGGTACCTGCTGTAAATCGAAAGTTGCTAATTCGTATTCAGGGACAAATTGTTGGAGCTTCCAATAACTTGCTTAGACATAAACCATTGACTCTTCAGGCTTCTACGCCCTTGACTCTTCAGGCTTCTACGCCCTTAACTCATGAGACATAAGCGCCCTGTTGGGCGCTGTAAACGCTTCTGCGCTTCACCTTACACAAGGATGTTGGGGGAGGGGGGGTGAGGGTGCCCAATAATAATAAAAAAATGCATCTTATTCTTTTAAATAACTGAGTGGTGTCAACCTCTATGATATCATCAGCAATGCTGACACTTGTATTCATGTAAGAAATTGGCTTCACTCTTTTGGTGTGCTTTACCTTCATATCTTAAAGAGTCTTTGCCTTTAATGGCTTCATCCATCAATTTCTTGTCAACATCTAGAGCTTTGTAGCAGTTTGTTTTCTCTTGCAACCAGACCACTGGACAACGAAGCGAGGTCTTCTGTATTGATGAATGGATAATGCTGCTGAAGCCAAACAACAAACTTCTGAAGATCCTCTTCGTCCTTCTTAATGCTCTAGTCTCTCAATTCGATATGATGAAAACTACTGCTGGTTTGAATCCCACAAAACTCTTCCACATTCTCGCATACGTGGTGAGCTGCTGGCAAACCAAAGATCCATTTATTTAGAACACTCTGTGTTTCCGTGTGTGATTGTAAGCCAAGTAGTTTCACCAAGAATGGACGAGTTGTCGGTCGAAATTTTTTCGTAAGATGATATTTTTAAACAAATTGGGCCAAAAAGTGTAAAAAAATAAGGTCTAAATTAGCTAAAAAGTCACGTGACTGCGAGAAGCTGTGATTGGTTGTGACGTCACAGGTTGGCTTGAATCGCCGAGCGGAAGCCTGGAGGCAGCCAGCTGTGGTGTACAGTATGTGTTGTTACCAGCAGAAACACAGGACTTGTGGCCATATACAATGTTGATACACACAGCCACGCCTCATTTTTAGGTTAAAATAAATTAATGCTCAAGTATCATCGTGTGTATTTACTTGCTGGGTGCCAAAATGATGCAAAAGACCGATAACTCTGAAAAATGTAAGTTTTCATCACTGATGTCTATATTTAATGTTGTGGAAGGACTAGGGATGACCATGGCCAGGGAATGGGCTTGAGATGATTAGATGACAGATATAATTTAACGTGCTTCATAGCTGGATGGCAGAGTTCTTGATAATACTTTACAATCATAAAGACATCTACTTTTGGTAAATTTCTTTCATCTGATTGATGAACACCGGAAGTAGTTGTCCAACCTTCTCGGCTGATCGGCTCTGTAAATAAATAGTATTAGAAAATTAATTGTGGTTTAATGTGCAACACAGTAATACTATTTTGAATATATAAATATTACTAAGCACATTAACTAATTCAATGGATATTAGCTGCCCCTACTACAAATTTCATAGTATAAACATTCAAACAGTATTGATATTATTTTGGTTTTGGTCATCTGGAGAACCTTAAGATTCTAACTATGGGATTGATACTTTAAACGATAAGACACATTATCTCTACGGGATTTCTGCCGCAAAGCATTTTTCGATCCCATAAGAAAATACAGGTCATATGTTAGGTTAGGTTAAGTTAGGGTATGATGAGTTGCATTATAAGTTATAAGATTAGCTCAACACACACCGTTAAGGGGGGAGGGGGTAGTAACTCACAACTAGTGATTTCCGATAGAAATGAAGGTCACAGTCGTTTATAACATATCGCAAACCATCAGAAAAACAGTCTTCATGTCTAAGTACAGGAATGACCAAAACTTAAAATATACCCAGTATAGCCTATCTCGAATCTAAGCATTCAAATACTTGTGGTAGTTAAAGTAAAAGGTTACCCATTAAATAATATAAATGATGATAATATATCCCCAGTGGTTCATTAGTGAATCATCAAAACAATAACATTACTATGTTGCCATGTTTACCATGCATCAGGCATTCTCAAAACAAAGTCCAGACAATGTCATTACTTCTAAATTGACTCGTATCTCCATCTAGTACTGGTGTACTCTGTAAATGCACTGAAAAATAAAGAAAGTCTACCAGGTAAGAATACATGATGTCATGAGCTGGTGTGACCAAGGGATTTTTCCATGTCCATAAGCTGCTCTTCACGGCACATTCCTTCACTTACGAAATGTCCATGAATTGGACCATAAAAAAAAAGTAAAATAAACTTACCTGAACGTAGCATTTGGGGTCTGAAAAGGCCATCCATTGTACTATCTCCGACTGCGGTGGTGAGTTTGTTGGAGAACGTCGTCTGCGGGGAAACTGATGACGTCATTGTAAATGGCGGCCCTGTTTCTAGGGAAATAAATTTATCTCGACTTCTATAGCAAGACTTTTATTACAAATTATATATACCGTATCACTCTACGAACGTGGCAGAGTGTATTTCCTGTGTTTACCCAGAACCGACAACTCGTCCATTGTCAGGTAAAATTGCTTGTACGAGAACCAGGATTGGGGCGATACATCTTTGGCTGACTGTACCTGTTCATCTCTCGGAATCTACTGTATAATAGTGTTGATGGTACTGCAATGATTATAAGAATCTATATCAAGATCATTTTAGTTTAAGGAATAACTGTAACTGTCTTTAACTGTGCCTGTGCCCGAGTTTGTACCGAAATATCTAAACTTTTACTGAAATTTCTTAAATGTACCTAACATTAATTAATTTGTGTTAATTTAAAACTTATTTAATCCAGGAGAGCAGACTTTTGTCGAATAGAGAGAGAGAGAGAGAGTGTGTGTGTGTGTAGTTTAATTGAATTGTTTATGGAATAGATAGAAAAAATCAAGTTGTTGTTATGTTATTATTTTGCTTCACCAACTAAGGTCTTTAAGCGCAAAGGAAGTTTAGTAATACATTATTACATCAATATTAAAAAAAAAAAAATATGGATAAAACTCGAGAGTATTGTTGGTTGGTTGGTGATACGGAGAGAAGAGAGCATTAGCTCTGAGGGTGCAAGTGGGAAATATAGGAGGAGGTTGACAGCAGGTGGGCTATCCACCTTGCCGGTACATCAGGAGAAATTGAGAAAAACACGTTGATATACAAGAGTAGTGTGGTGTTATGAAATGGTTGACGGAAGAAGTTGCTGTAATCTTAGGGAAATTTTCTGGTACAACGGAAGAGGTAAAAATAAAACAACAGGCTGGGAAACCAGGCATAGATTGTTAGAAAGGTAGAAATGATTAATCTCACGGAAAAGGAGCCGAAGATTACCTCAGTAGTGGAAGAGAAAAAAAATGTATCTCAAGACAAGGGTAGAGAGAGAATGGTTAGATGGAAAAGAAAGCGTAGTATAATGGAAGGGTAGACTGAATAATTTATGAGATTGCGAGATATTATAATTTATCCTCTTTGCCATTATAGTCCTGTTGGCCGCTAGGGCAGCCAGTCATGTCTCTGTTACGGGTAAAGATTCTGAAAAAGTCTACCACGGAATCTTCTAACAAGAATTAACCGTAATGGAGATATGAAACTCTTCCCTACTATTAACAATTTTGATTGCGCAAAGTAGGCAGGGCTTCAAAGTAGAGGGACATTGTGGGGTAAAAACATGGACAAAAATTACCGAACTACCCCAAACTTAACCTATCGTAACCTAATAAAACCTAACCTAACCTTATTCATCAGAGGGTAACGTGATGCTATTTGTAGATACAGTTCCGGACGAAAGTTCTTGCTACAGTCAAGGTGGATGGGGCAAAGTCCGCCCACTCTCACTGGACGACGGGTCTGCTGTCCAGCCATCGCCTCCCTCCCTCCCTCCCTCCCTACACACACACACAAGCAAACTCCCTTGCAGTTCAACAATCAAGCTCTGATACTTCCATTTCTCAATAAGGTCTAGGGAAGGATGTCATTGTTTTGTTAAGAAATTCACCAATTTTTTTCTTCACAATCACGTTTCACATTATTTTACACAATAGGTTACATCATTATTAGATAATCATGACATAGTTCAGAGTGTGTTTTGGTGGCTGAGGTTTGCAACGATATCAGAATCCCCCAAGCTGTATTATCCCTCAGAAAGGTAGCCAGAAAACTAAGCATGAATGTGAGGGATAATATAGTTCATAAGAGAATTCTTTATCACCCTCCGTGATAATGGCCTTATCATAAGGTCTACTGCATGTAATCTTGGCCTGAGCCCTACAATGGACGACATAATGGGACCATGACTGACTTATGAGCGACAATTAATATAAAAGTGTGCCACAACAAGAAGTAGGTCACAACACCGATTGATTAGAGTTTGGTGGAAAAATAAGGTAGACAGGTCTAACATATTTGATGAGGCCCGTTCTGGACAGGTGCCCTGCAATGTCGGGCCTGGTTTCACATCACGGCGTGGGTGATGTGTTTCAGATTGAGGGGAGGTTTACATCATCGATATACATTAAGCTGCTTGAGAAGCGTTTCCTATTATGTCAAATAATGTTAAAACTTGATTGGGTAAATAATATTGTTTCGTGAATTTATTAATAAAGCAATGACATCCTTCCCGAGTCCTTATTGAGAAATGGAAGTATCAGAGATCAATTTTTGAACTGCGAGGGTGCTTGTTTGTGTGCGTAGGGAGGGAGGGAGGAAGGGAGGCGATGGCTGGACAGTGGACCCGTTGTCCAGTAAGGGTGGGCGGACTTTGCACCATCTACCTTGACTGTAGCGAGAACTTTCGTCCGGGACTGTACATTTTGCTTTGTCAATTTGTTCCTAATACCTGTACACTCTTCGGAGAACAATGAGCGTCAGCGCTGTCAAACCGTCTTTCCTGTCCTGTGAACAATAGAAGAAAATTATTTTTCACTGCCTCCGTCTTGTTTTGACCTGAGTCTGTGTAACTACCGTCTCTGATTATCATGTCTGAATCGCCCACGAATGTCTTTAATTTCGAATTTGCGTAACGGTAAAATGCCTTAGAGTTTGACTTGGCTTCATTTGCAAGCCACTTCTGGAAATCTTTTTCAGTCCTTCTACACTCTGACTTGGTTTGGTTCCTGGATTTCAACATACACCCTTCTATCCTGCTCATCATTTGTCACGACCCTGTATACTGCCAGATTCTGGGGTCACTAAGTCTAAGGGGATAACTTAACTATATTCGTAATTTCTAAGGGCTGCTGCCACCAGACCCCCTCTGGGCAGTAGCTCGTTAGGTAGCGGGCAGAGTGAACTAGGCATTAGTTTGGGTTTTTCATTGACCAAATCGATAAGGGGAAGAAGGGTGAAACAATCACATGTCTTAACTAATTTATTCCTTTTAAAATATATTGCATTCCGTCAAAATACCAGAAGAGTTGGCCTTCCTCAGAAGAACAACTATGATTTTATTTACACTGTTCAACAACAGACGTCTTACATTAAGTGCGTGTCATTAACATACTCATTCCTCATAACAATCATTGACCTCCTTACCTCAGTCATTCCTTCTAACTTATAACACCAACCACGTCAGGCTGCACCATCTGTTAGAGTATAACCTCACCTGTTACATTACAAAAAGAGTTGGCCTTCATCAGAAGAACAACTATTATTTTCATTACATTTCTCTTGATGAGCAGATGGGATACTTCCCAGGTAATCATACCAGTACTGGTTCCACGCCTGGTATTATAGGTCGCTCCACGTAGCGACAGCGAAACTTCTCAAGTATACAGTGATTTTCTCCTATCCTGGGTGGTGATATGTAGGGTATCTACAGATTCACAGTGGAGGTGCAGGACCACTGTGAGCAGACGCCCCCCCCCCCCCACATGGTGTGGCCTTCACAGTGTGGTCATGGCTGACGCCCGAGAGGCGCTCAGAACGCGTCCTGTGTTGGGAGAAGTCGAGGCATCACTAAGAGTAATGCCTGAGGGGCTTTCGTCACCACACACCATGACTTCACTTTTTAACATCAGGCAAGGTTCTTAGATGTAAAAACTGCTAGATAAGTCTTTTTAGGGCTGAATAAAGCATGATGAAGAACACTGACCTGTGTTAGGAGAAGTCGAGGCATCACTGAGGGTGATGTCCCGACTCCTGTGCTCCTCTCTGTTTAGGTCTACAGTTTCCAATCTTTAATTTTCACTTTGAATTCTTATGGTTCTCACATCTCCATTTTCCTATCTATTGTGACCTTATGCTTTATAAATACATATCTTAATCCTAAATTATACACTAAGGTAAGGGTCTGGTTAGCTAGTTCCTGGGTAAATTCATTGGGTTATAATATCAACGCGGCACGCCCGAGGCGGCCTAGACGCCAACCCGAACAAAACCTAGCGTCGTATTTTCATGGCGTAGGTATACAAGATATTTTCATTGAAGCATAGCTTCTGGACCACTTCCAACACTTCACATAGGTCTGATACATTTATCCTTTTTCCAGATCATTGTTCTCTTGTATTTTCATCTGATACCTGCAGTAGTTATGTTCACTAATCGTTCACAGACGTAAATAGTATGACCTTCAAACTACGATCTACACTTAGCCCGGATAGTATACTAGTCCGTATCAATTGGACCTTCCCAACCATCCTATAGATACCTTGAGTTCTCCTTAATGCTGTGAGTACATACAATTACTATTATATAACCGTACCTGGGTACAATTCAACAAATGATTCAGTAACATTGAGTAGGTGAGTTATTCCTTATCAATGTTTCCCGTTTTCTGAGATTCTACAAGCGCGGTGGATTTGAATGTTATATAGCGTAATATGAATTAAAGAGAGTTTTAGGAATGACAATGATGTGCGCAGTACACCTGTCCTTTGAAAGGAGGTGTTATAGGCGAAGGTTAATTATAAGTTACAATGCCAGGAAAACAAATGAAGAAGTACTAAGGTTAGCAAAAACTTCAGGATAATTACTCGAAATGTATAGAAAAAGACAAATGAGATTCTTTGGTCATATAATTAGGGATGGGAGGGGGGGGTGGGTGTTATGTCATGTATTGCAATGGTGCACAAGAGAGCCAAATGGCACAGAGAACTACTAAAATGCTAATGGGGTCAGTTGAAATTCGATAAAACCCTCAATAATTAAGTGCAACATTGGTTTAGGGACTTGTGAAATCATATAACATTTTCATCGTGTAATGGCTGAAAGGTGTATTCCGATATCGAATATGGACATGGGATTGGTTAACTTAATATATCAGTACTTGTAAGATCCTGGGAGTAGAGGTAACAACAACAAATGGGCAGGTTTGTTGACTGCTTCAGAGGGAGGGTTAGAGTTCACATTTCAAGATTTTACCTTACACTTATAATAAAGAAAGTCAATTTAGTATGAACAACAATGTCAGTGGCACTTTGCTCAACAGATTATCAATTAAAGGTAAAATAAGCTAATGTATGGTATACCATAAGCTGGACTATGATCATTCAAAGTCTCTGGTTCAACTCTTCCTAACAAAGCTACAGTACAGTCACAGTAATCTAATTCTTCAACTCTCATTACACATATATAGCACAAATACACAACCAATGGTCACCTAATATAAATCACTAGAACATTACTGATATACAAAAACCTGAATAAGTGTTCCCCAGGTTCAGCAAATGTATGTCTGCCTTGCTAGGAGTCCCGGCCGCATGACTCACTCACCGGCAGCCCAACTGAGGAATCCCAAACATACCACTATTTAGTGTGAAACTTAATTTGGCTCGTCCTCTACATAAGTCAAAGACTATATACGAAAGAAAGGAAAGCGACTATCCCTACCATTAAAAAAGATGTGCGGTCTAAATCTATTGAGCTGGCACATCACTATACGGAGCATCATTCTAACTGTTGCTAACGTGTCAATTTTTCATATGAAATATGCTTAAGATATGTTAATATAACCAATTTTATATTTTATCTATATAATACACATAAAATGTATAAATTAGTCGTTCACCTTGCTTTGTTATAGTAAGTTACTTGAAGAATTGTTACTCCCTTTAATTTTTATTCATGTTTGGAACATATTTTTGCATATCTTATGTGTGAATCATATAAATATCCTATTTCATGTATGAATTTAAAAAAACTGAATGCCCAACTCATTTTCTATGCTTTAGAATATAAAATATTACATTATATTATAGGATCACTAGCAGAATCGCCTCACTCCGGGCGGCTCATCCGTTAGGCCACGGTAGGACGCCACCCTCCGGGAGGCTCCACATTGTCTCACTGTTCAGTCCCCAAAATTTCTTCTTCCATCAATAGTTCATTAACGGTGTATGTAAGTTCCACCATGTTTTTCACTACAACGGTAAAGCAAAGTATATTTTTTTTAGTATTAAACTGTTATTATTTTATTGTCTAATCATCACTACATATAACACCATCCATCATCACTACATATAACACCACCCATCATCACTACATATAACACAATCCATCATCACTACATATAACATCATCCATCATCACTACATATAACACCACCCATCATCACTACATATAACACAATCCATCATCACTACATATAACACCATCCATCATCACTACATATTTCACCACCATCACTACTACCACCATCATCATTACCACTACTATCAACCATTCTCTACCACCACCACTATCACCACAAACATGCCGCTATCACCATCACCACCACTACCACTGTCACTACTACCATCACCACCACCACTACATATAACACCATCCATCATCACTACATATAACACCATCCATCATCACTACATATAATACCAGCCATCATCACTACAGATCGGTAAAGTAGTTTCCGAGATTCTCGTGGTGACACACAAACAAACAAACAAACACACACACAAGCAAACAGACAGACTTCTTTGTTTTATATAAATATAGATCATCACTACATATAACATCATCCATCATCGTTACATATAACACCATCCATCATCACTGCATATAACATCATCCATCATCGCTACATATAACACCATCCATCATCACTGCATATAACACCATCCATCATTACTACATATAACACCATCCATCATCACTACATTTAACACCACCCAACATCACTACATAGTACATATAACAACATCCATCATCACTACATATAACACCATCCATCATCACTACAGATCGGTAAAGTAGTTCCCGAGATTTTCGTGCAGACACAGACACAAACACACACACAAACACACACATAAACACACAGACATACTTCTTTGTTTTATATATATATAGACTAGCGGAATCGCCGCCCTCCGGGCTGCTCTTTCTCTAGGCCACGATAGGACGCCACCTTCCGGGAGGCTCCACATTGTCTCACTTTAGTCCATTAAGGTAGACCACATTTTTGGTTCTGCCATTAGCAGCAAGTATGTACAGATTTTTGCCAGTTCCCACTCTGGAGCATCCAAGCTAAAACTGTCCATGAAAGAAGCAAGGAAACACAAGGTTTAGGCCAACCATCTTTAGGGACTGTCCCTGGCTTTTGTAGATGGTCAATTGGTCATGGCAAAGCTCACTTTAACCGGGAACTGAAGTCGCTTGAACTCAAATGGCAGGTCAATGGTGATGAGAGGTATCCTTGGTATAAAAACGTCCTCTCCTTTAGCTTTTCCTGTCAGTATTGTAGCTTCCAGTACATGTGGCATCATGTTCTTCTTGTGAGCGACTCGTCTCTCATTTTGAGTATGATGTCTCGTTTCTCAAACTCTTGACCGACAATCAGGATGGCTACTTCATCAACTACAGGAGCATTGAATCTTCTTTCATGTTCTCCCTTAGGGGTCGTGTCTGCTTTCATCCTGACTTTGTACTCGTCAGAAGGCATGTTTTCCAGGGCATTTTTAAATGACTCTACATACGTGTTGCGCTCATGCAGCATTTCTTGGATAGATAGGACAATGTCATGTCTGACACCTTGAATGTTGCCACACCTGATAGTAGTCTGCTTTTCATGATCTCCCATGAAGTAGATTTGGAGGAACTTTGCCTGCTCATCTTCCAATGGTAAGAGGGATCCTGCTTTGTGATAGACTTAACCCTGGACTTTGAATGTGGGCATGTATCCTTGCTCACGAACTACTCTGGTAGCTCCAAAGGATGTCATCTGGAAGCATGAATTGTACTTCAGTATATTTTCCAAGAATTGTTTTGACTGTGGTGTTGTTCCCAGCATGAGAGTCTTCAATGGTTGTGGTGGTTTTTCCAAATTTAACAGTCGTACTTTCCCATGAGAGCAGCACAGTCCGGCAGATTCTCCTTTATACTTCTTTGCACCGCAGTGTTCACATTTCTTATCCATGTTGCCAATGACAACAGAGGGATACTTTTCATATTCTATCTCATTGTCATAGTTAAATGCTGCTCTTGCAAGCGGATGCCACTGTGTATTCCGTCTTAGAATTCTGGATCCCGCAGCTGTCTGTCTATAAGCATTCAAACGAATTTCATGCGGTTGATCATTTTCTAGAGAACGCCTTTCTGCTGTTTGCTATCTGTCAGTATTAAGACGGGATTCCCTTTCCTGATCTGTTTCCTGTGACCGACTGTCCGCTGTTTGCTCTCTCTGAGCATTAAGACGGGATTCCCTTTCCTGATCTGTTTCCTGTGACCAACTCTCCGCTGTTCGCTTTCTGTTAGCATTAAGACGGGATTCCCTTTCGTGATCTGTTTCTTGTGACCGACTGTCCGCTGTTCGCTTTCTGTTAACATTAAGACGGGATTCCCTATCCTGATCTGTTTTCTGTGAACGACTGTCCACTGCTCGCTTTCTGTTAGCATTAGGACGGGATTCCCTTTCCTGATCTGTTTCCTGTAACCGACTGTCTGCTGTTCGCTCCGGCCGGCTCATCCGCTAGGCCACGGTAGGACTCCACCCTCCGGGAGGCTCCACGTTGTCTCACTGTTCAGTCCCCAAAACTTCTTCTTCCATTAACGGTGAATGTAACTTCCACCATGTTTCTCACTACAACGGTACAGCAAAGTATAGTTTTTTTACCATTAAACTGTTATTATTTAATTGTTTAATCATCACTACATATAACACCATCCATCATCACTACATATAACACCACCCATCATCACTACATATAACGACATCCATCATCACTACATATAACATCATCCATCATCACTACATATAACACCATCCATGATCACAACATACAATACCATCCATCTACAGATCGGTAAAGTAATTTCCGAGATTCTCGTGCGGACACACAAACAAACAAACACACAGACATACTTCTTTGTTTTATATATATATATATATATATATATATATATATATATATATATATATATATATATATATATATATATATATATATATATATATATATATATATATATGTATATATATACTGTATATATATATGTATATATATATATATGTATATATATATGTATATATATATATATATATATATATATGTCACACTAAATAGTGAAAACTACCCACTAAGTCTTAGTCGGCAGCCCCATTGCCATTTAACATAAATAAGCAACATCGATGACAATTATAATAAAGTTTGCACAATTAAGTATTAAGCGGCAATATTATGGGTGTTTAACTTAAAAAACCGAAAATTGTTTATGAATGGATATGTAATATATTGGATTCATAAATGGATATGTAATATATTGGATTATGGTTTTAAAATGTTTTTTTACATTATTCAACCTTATTCCTTTTATTTTTCGCTAAATCAATAGAAAAGTACATCTAAATAGCTTATTTTTTTCCCAAAAAGTCGGTGATGCGTCACTCATAAATGGTGTATATATATAACACTTTCAACAGAAGTTTGGACTTTGCACATTAAATCACTATGTTGGCAGTTTTTCCTTAAAAAAAATACATTATAAAAATGGATCAAGTTTTTCATTTTCAAAAAATAGGAGAGGAACAAACAATAAATCCGATAAATTTAGAAGATTTTTATACTAACATTATAGAACCTCCCATAAGATTACCCCAAATTGATGTTGATGATTTAAACACTATAAATTTAGATAATTTGAGTCTTATTATAGAAGCGTTATCAGGTTTACTTAAAAGTTTGCCGACATTTCCTTTACGTCCACCTCTGAATTTGACTGCGGATATAAAAGATACCCAAATTATAAAAATTATACAAGACTATATTAAAAATTATAATGACGAATCAGACGAAAAAAAGTGTCAGGAAAGTACAGATAAAAATAATAAACTCCAAGATACTCTTGATGATGGATTTCATAATTTATTCAATATACAAAGAAAAACACATGATGAAAATAATAACAATTTGGCATATTATCGCTGGCATACTTTACAAAATAACAATCAACCTCAACCACCATTACAAATTTCACAACCACAACCATTTATAACTACAGCCCAATCATTGTATCAGTATCCTCCTCCCCCACCACCACCACCTTTCCTTCCTCCTATACCTTACCCTCATAATTCAT
>NW_024711292.1:14521428-14612614 GCF_018991925.1 Homarus americanus
ACGCATACGTTAGTTTAAGGAGAATAAAGGCGTTGTAGATAGTCCTCAGCTCTGGCGTGGGTGCGCCCAAGTGACCCGAGTCGTCATAGCATGTAGAGTTAGTACGAGGCTGCCTTGATTGTGTTGTTTACAGGGGCCTTCCAGTCCAGTTTGTGGTCTATGGTAACACCCAGGAGTTTAGCAGACTGCACTAACTGGAGAGGATGGGCGCCCACTGTGACTGCTGGAGCTTGCACTGGAGTGGTGGCGGAATTGATGTGCATGACTACGGTTTTGGTGTGGCTGATGGTGACCTTGTTCTCCGTAGTCCATGCCTGTTGCCTGTCCAGGGTGCCTTATAGCGATGAGTAGTCCGGTGAGGTGTTGTCCACTGTAACCCCCACAGTGCAGTCGTCCACGTACTTCCACCTGTGAGGAGTGTCCGATAGAGCGTCATTGATCAGGATGAGGAAGCACAGTGGTTCCATCTTGGTCTCCTGGAGAACACCGCAGGTGAGGTGTTGGACTGTGGAGACAGAAGGATGACAAATGCAGTTTTCCATTCATTAGGGCATTTGCTTTGTCTGAGGGATGCATTAATAATAGAACAGAGGGGGAGAGGGGGGTTGGCAATGTCGACTGCAATATCCTTGTAAATTTTGAATTGGAGGTCAATTGGGGTTGTGGAGCGACTTGATTTAAATTTCAGGAGTTTTTTGGCGATTTCAAATGATTGAACACTGGGAGAGGGGGGAGGGGGAAGGTAAGTAAGCCGGGAGGAGAGTGAGGTCAAGACTAGGTAGGGTATGACATATGGTAGCAAAGTTGTTATTAATTATCTCAGCGGCCTCCTCACTAGGTAAATGTGAGATGAATGGAAGAGTGGAAGACTGACGGTTAAGACCACAGATATCTTTTACCTTGTAGTACCACTGACCGATGCCGACCTCCTTGAGGCCGTGCACTTTCCTGGGAAAATAAGTCTTCTTGGCTGACTTGATTTCCCTGATGATCTGGTTACGTAGACTTTTGTACAGGCGGTTGTTGGTGTAGTATGCCTTGTTGCGCTGCTCAATTAGTCTTTTCTGTGTGTGTGTGTGTGTGTGTGTGTGTGTGTGTGTGTGTGTGTGTGTGTGTGTAATAATAAAATAATAATCATAATAAACGGTTTATTGAAAAAGTTTTGCAACCCGAGTGCCGAAAATATACAATGGACATGAAGGAATTATTACATACATTGGTGGTTTAACAAAAGCCCTCATTAGAGAAAGGTAAAGGAAAATACAGTGAACATACAGATTAATGTTTACAGTGGAAGTCACGTAGATCTTGTGCGCTGAGGTATTGAACAGCAGACACTTAGTGTAGTAACTCCCTCACACATGGTGTTATAAGGGGCATCACGTGGTGTAGTAGTTCCCTAACAGGTGGTGTTGTGAGGTGCTTGACGTGGTGTAATAATTCACTCACAGATGGTGGTATGAGGGGCCTGATGATGTAGTAATTCCCTCACAGATGGTGTTATGAGGGGCAGCACGTGGTGTAGTAATTCCTTCACAGTTGGTGTTATGAGGTGCATCACATGGTGTAGTAATTCCCTCACATATGGTGTTGTGCGGGGCATCATGTGGTGTAGTAAGTCCCTCACAGATGGTGTTATCAGGGGCATCACGTGGTGTAGTAATTCCCTCGCAGATGGTGTTGTTAGGGGCATCACGTGGTGTAGTAATTCCCTCAAGGATGGTGTTATGAGGGGCATCACGTAGTGTAGTAATTCCATCACAGATGGTGTTATGAGGGGCATCATATGGTGAGTAATTCCCTCATAGATAGTGTAAAGAGGGGCATCACGTGGTGCAATAATTCCCTCACAGATGGTGTTATGAGGTGAATCAAGTGGTGTAGTAATTCCCTCACATATGGTGTTATTAGGGGAATCACGTGGTGTAGGAATTCTCTCACGGATGGTGTTATGAGGGACATCACGTGGTGTAGTAATTCCCTCACAGATGGTGTTATGAGGGGCATCACGTGATGTAGTAATTCCCTCAAGGATGGTGTTATGAGGTGCATCACGTGGTGTAGTAATTCGTTCACAGATGGTGTTATGAGGGGTATCACGTGGTGTAGTAATTCCCTCACGGATCGTGTTAAGAGGGGTATCACGTGGTGTAGTAATTGCTCACACAGATGGTGCTATGCGGGTATCACGTGGTGTAATACCTCACAGATGGTGTTATGAGGGGCATCACGTGGTGTAGTAATTCCCTCACAGATAGTGTTATAAGGCGCATCACGTGGTGTATAAATCCCTCGCAGATGGTGTTATGAGGTGCATCACGTGGTGTAGTAATTCCCTCACATATGGTGTTATGAGGGGCATCACGTGGTGTAGTAATTCCCTCACAGGTGGTGGTATGAGGTGCATCACGTGGTGTAGTAATTCGCTCACAGATGGTGTTATGAGGGGCATCACGTGGTGTAATAATTCCCTCACAGATGGTGTTATGAGGGGCATCACGTGGCGTAGTAATTCCCTCACCGATGGTGTTATGAGGGGCATCACATGGTGTAATATTTCCCTCACAGTTGGTGTTATGAGGGGCATCACGTGGTGTAGTAATTCCCTCACTGATGGTGTTATGATGGGCATCACGTGGTGTAGTAATTCCCTCACAGATGGTGTTATGAGGGGAATCACATGATGTAGTAATTCCCTCAGAGATGGTGTTATGAGGGGCATCACATGGTGTAGTAATTCCCTCACATATTGTGTTATGAGGGGCATCACGTGGTGTAGTAATTCCCTCACAGATGGAGTTATGAGGGGCATCACGTAGTGTAGTAATTCCATCACAGATGGTGTTATGAAGGGCATCACATGGTGTAGTAATTCCCTCACATATGGTGTTATGAGGGGCATCACCTTGTGTAGTAATTCCCTCACAGATGGAGTTATGATGGGCATCACGTGGTGTACTAATTCCCTCACAGATGGAGTTATGAGGGGCATCACGTCGTGTAGTAATTCCCTCAAAGATGGTGTTATGAGGTGCATCACGTGGTGTAGTAATTCGCTCACAGATGGTGTTATGAGGAGCATCACGTGGTGTAGTAATTCCCTCACGGATCGTGTTATGAGGGGTATAACGTGGTGTACTAATTCGCTCACAGATGGTGTTATGAGGGGCATCACGTGGTGTAATAATTCCCTCACAGAGGGTGTTATGAGGGGCATCACGTGGTGTAGTAGTTCCCTCACAACTTGTGTTATGAGGCGCATCACGTGGTGTAGAAATCCCTCACAGATGGTGTTATGAGGTGCATCACGTGGTGTAGTAATTCTCTCACATATGGTGTTATGGGGGGCATCACGTGGTGTAATAATACCCTCACAGATGGTGTTATGAGGTGCATCACGTGGTGAAGTAATTCCCTCACATATGGTGTTATGAGGGGCATCAATTGGTGTAGCAATTCCCTCACAGATAGTGTTATGAGGGAATCACTTGGTGTAACAATTCCTTCACGGATGGTGTTATGAGGAACATCACTTGGTGTAGTAATTCCCTCACAGATGGTGTTATGAGGGAATCACTTGGTGCAAAAATTCCTTCACTGATGGTGTTATTAGGGACATCACGTGGTGTAGTAATTCCCTCACAGATGGTGCTATGAGGGGCATCACGTGGTGTAGTAATTCCTTCACAGATAGTGTTATGAGGTGCATCACGTGGTGTAGTAATTCGCTTACAGATGGTGTTATGATGGGCATCACGTGATGTAGTAATTCCCTCACGGATCGTATTATGAGGGGCATCACGTGGTGTAATAATTCCCTCACAGATGGTGTGATTAGGTGCATCACGTGGTGAGGTAATTACCTCACATATGGTGTTATGAGGGGCATCACTTGGTGTAGCAATTCCCTCACGGATGGTGTTATGAGGGACATCACGTGGTGTAGTAATTCCCTCACAGATGGTGTTATGAGGGAATCACTTGGTGTAACAATTCCTTCACGGATGGTGTTATTAGGGACATCACGTGGTGTAGTAATTCCCTCACAGATGGTGCTATGAGGGGCATCACGTGGTGTAGTAATTCCTTCACAGATAGTGTTATGAGGTGCATCACGTGGTGTAGTAATTCGCTTACAGATGGTGTTATGATGGGCATCACGTGATGTAGTAATTCCCTCACGGATCGTATTATGAGGGGCATCACGTGGTGCAGTAATTCCCTCACAGATGGTGTTATGAGGGACATCACGTGGTGTAGTAATTCCATCACAGATGGTGTTATGAGGGGCATCATATGGTGAGTAATTCTCTCACAGATGGTGTTATGAGGGGCATCACGTGGTGTAATAATTCCCTCACAGATGGTGTGATTAGGTGCATCACGTGGTGAGGTAATTACCTCACATATGGTGTTATGAGGGGTCACTTGGTGTAGCAATTCCCTCACGGATGGTACTATGAGCGACACCACGTGGTGTAGTAATTCCCTCACAGATGGTGTTGTAAGGGGCATCACTTGGTGTAGTAATTCCCACACAGATGGTGTTATGAGGGGCATCAAGTAGTGTAGTAATTCCATCATTGATGGTGTTATGAGGGGCATCAAATGGTGAGTAATACCCTCACAGATAGTGCTATGAGGTGCATCACGTGGTGTAGTAATTCCCTCACATATGGTGTTATGAGGGGCATCACTTGGTGTAGCAATTCCCTCACGGATGGTGTTATGAGGGACATCACGTGGTGTAGTAATTCCCTCACAGATGGTGTTATGAGGGAATCACTTGGTGTAACAATTCCTTCACGGATGGTGTTATTAGGGACATCACGTGGTGTAGTAATTCCCTCACAGATGGTGCTATGAGGGGCATCACGTGGTGTAGTAATTCCTTCACAGATAGTGTTATGAGGTGCATCACGTGGTGTAGTAATTCGCTTACAGATGGTGTTATGATGCGCATCACGTGATGTAGTAATTCCCTCACGGATCGTATTATGAGGGGCATCACGTGGTGCAGTAATTCCCTCACAGATGGTGTTATGAGGGACATCACGTGGTGTAGTAATTCCATCACAGATGGTGTTATGAGGGGCATCATATGGTGAGTAATTCTCTCACAGATGGTGTTATGAGGGGCATCACGTGGTGTAATAATTCCCTCACAGATGGTGTGATTAGGTGCATCACGTGGTGAGATAATTACCTCACATATGGTGTTATGAGGGGTCACTTGGTGTAGCAATTCCCTCACGGATGGTACTATGAGCGACACCACGTGGTGTAGTAATTCCCTCACAGATGGTGTTGTAAGGGGCATCACTTGGTGTAGTAATTCCCACACAGATGGTGTTATGAGGGGCATCAAGTAGTGTAGTAATTCCATCATTGATGGTGTTATGAGGGGCATCAAATGGTGAGTAATCCCCTCACAGATAGTGCTATGAGGGGCATCACGTGGTGTAGTAATTCCCTCACAGATGGTGTTATGAGGTGCATCACGTGGTGTATTAATTCCCTCACAGATGTAGGTATGAGGAGCATGACGTGGTGTAGTAATTCCCTCACAGATGGTGTTATGAGGTGCATCATGTGGTGTAGTAATTCCTTCGCAGATGGTATTATGAGGTGAATCACGAGGTGTAATAATTCCCACACAGATGGTGTTATGAGGGGCAGCACGTGGTGTAGTAATTCCTTCACAGTTGGTCTTATGAGGTGCATCACATGGTGTAGTAATTCCCTCACATATGGTGTTGTGCGGGGCATCATGTGGTGTAATAAGTCCCTCACGGATGGTGTTATCAGGGGCATCACGTGGTGTAGACATTCCCTCACAGCTGGTGTTGTTAGGGGCATCACGTGGTGTAGTAATTCCCTCACGGATGGTGTTATGAGGTGCATCAAGTGGTGTAGTAATTCCCTCACATATGGTGTTATTAGGGGAATCATGTAGTGTAGTAATTCCATCAGAGATGGTGTTATGAGGGGCATCATATGGTGAGTAATTCCCTCATAGAGAGTGTAAAGAGGGGCATCACGTGGTGCAATAATTCCCTCACAGATGGTGTTATGAGGTGCATCAAGTGGTGTAGTAATTCCCTCACATATGGTGTTATTAGGGGAATCAAGTGGTGTAGTAATTCCCTCACGGATGGTGTTATGAGGGACTTCACGTGGTGTAGTAATTCCCTCACCAATGGTGTTATGAGGGGCATCACGTGATGTAGCAATTCCCTCAAAGATGGTGTTATGAGGTGCATCACGTGGTGTAGTAATTCGGTCACAGATGGTGTTATGAGGGGCATCACGTGGTGTAGTATTTTCCTCACGGATCGTGCTATGAGGGTTATCACGTGGTGTAGTAATTCGCTCACAGATGGTGTTATGAGGGACATCACGTGGTGTAATAACTACCTCACAGATGGTGTTATGAAGGGCATCACGTGGTGTAGTAATTCCCTCACAGATAGTGTTATGAGGCGCATCACGTGGTGTAGAAATCCCTCACAGATGGTGTTATGAGGTGCATCACGTGGTGTAGTAATTCCCTCACAGGTGGTGGTATGAGGTGCATCACGTGGTGTAGTAATTCGCTCACAGATGGTGTTATGAGGGGCATCACGTGGTGTAATAATTCCCTCATAGATGGTGTTATGAGCGGCATCACGTGTTGTAGTAATTCCCACAGAGATGGTGTTATGAGGGGCATCACATGGTGTAGTAATTCCATCACGGATGTTGTTATGAGTGGCATCACATGGTGTAATATTTCCCTCACAGTTGGTGTTATGACGGGCATCACGTGGTGTAGTAATTCCCTCACAGAAGGTGTTATGATGGGCATCACGTGGTGTAGTAATTCTCTCACAGATGGTGTTATGAGGGGAATCACATGATGTAGTAATTCCTTCAGAGATGGTGTTATGAGGGGCATCACATGGTGTAGTAATTCCCTCACATATGGTGTTATGAGGGGCATCACGTGGTGTAGTAATTCCATCACAGATGGAGTTATGAGGGGCATCACGTAGTGTAATAATTGCATCACAGATGGTGTTATGAAGGGCATCATGTGGTGTAATAATTCCCTCACAGATGGTGTTATGAGGTGCATCACGTGGTGTAGTAATTCCCTCACACATGGTGTTATGAGGGGCATCACGTGGTGTAATAATTCCCTCACAGATGGTGTTATGAGGGGCATCACGTGGTGTAGTAATTCCCTCACATATGGTGTTATGAGGGGCATCACTTGGTGTAGCAATTACCTCACGGATGGTGTTATGAGGGACATCACGTGGTGTAGTAATTCCCTCACAGATGGTGTTATGAGGGAATCACTTGGTGTAACAATTCCCTCACGGATGGTGTTATTAGGGACATCACGTGGTGTAGTAATTCCCTCACAGATGGTGCTATGAGGGCATCACGTGGTGTAGTAATTCCTTCACAGATAGTGTTATGAGGTGCATCATGTGGTGTAGTAATTCGCTTACAGATGGTGTTATGATGGTCATCACGTGGTGTAGTAATTCCCTTACGGATCGTGTTACGAGTGGCATCACGTAGTGTAGTAATTCCATCCCAGATAGTGTTATGAGGGGCATCATATGGTGAGTAATTCTCTCACAGATGGTGTTATGAGGGGCATCACTTGGTGTAGGAATTCCCTCACGGATGGTGCTATGAGGGACACCACGTGGTGTAGTAATTCCTTCACAGATGGTGTTATAAGGGGCATCACTTGGTGTAGTAATTCCCACACAGATGTTGTTATGAGGTGCATCACGTGGTGTAGTAATTCGCTCACAGATGTTGTTTTGAGGGGCATCACGTGGTGTAGTAATTCCCTCACGGATCGTGTTATGAGGGGCATCACGTGGTGCAGTAATTCCCTAACAGATGGTGTTATGAGGAGCATCATGTGGTGCAGGAATCCCCTCACAGACGGTGTTACGAGGGGCATCACGTAGTGTAGTAATTCCATCATAGATGGTGTTATGAGGGGCATCATATGGTGAGTAATTCCCTCACAGATAGTGTTATGAGGGGCATCAGGTGCTGTAGTAATTCCCTCACAATTGGTGTTATGAGGTGCAACACGTGTTGTAGTAATTCCCTCATATATGGTGTTATGAGGAGCATCACGTGGTGTAGTAATTCCCTCACAGATGGTGTTATGAGGTGCATCACGTGGTGTAGTAATTCGCTCACAGATGGTGTTATGAGGGGCATCACGTGGTGTAGTAATTCCCACACAGATGGTGTTATGAGGGGCCTCATGTGGTGTAGTAGTTCCTTCACAGATGGTATTATGAGGTTAATCACGAGGTGTAATAACTCCCACACAGATGGTGATATGAGGGGCATCACGTGGTGCAGTAATTCCCTCACGCATCGTTTTATGAGGGGCATCACGTAGTGTAGTAATTCCCTCACAGATGGTGTTATGAGGGGCATCATGTGGTGTAGTAATTCCCTCATAGATGGTTTTATGAAGGGCATCACGTAGTGTAGTAATCCCATTATAGATGGTGTTATGAGGGGCATCATATGGTGAGTAATACCCTCACAGGTAGTGTTATGAGGGACATCACGTGGTGTAATAATTCCCTCACAGATGATGTTATGAAGTGCAACACTTGGTGTAGTAATTCCCTCAGATATGGTGTTATGAGGAGCATCACGTGGTGTAGTAATTCCCTCACAGATGGTGTTATGAGGTGCATCACGTGGTGTACTAATTCGCTCACAGATGGTGTTATGAGGGGCATCACGTGGTGCAGTAATTCCCTCAACAGATGGTGTTATGAGGGGCATCATGTGGTGTAGCAATTCCCTCACAGATGGTGTTATGAGGGGCATCACGTAGTGTAGTAATTCCAACATAGATGGTGTTATGAGGGGCATCAAATGGTGAGTAATACCCTCACAGATAGTGTTATGAGGGGTATCACGTGGTGTAGTAATTCCCTCACAGATGGTGTTATGAGGTGCATCACGTGGTGTAGTAATTCCTTCGCAGATGGTATTATTTGGTGAATCACGAGGTGTAGTAATTCCTTCACGGATGGTGTTACGAGAGGCATCACATGGTGTAATAATTCCTTTACATATGGTGTTATGAGAGGCATCACGTGGTGTAGTAATTCCCTTACGGATGGCGTTATGAGGGGCATCTAATGGGGTAAAAATTTTCACACAGATGGTGTTATGAGGGGTATAACATTGTGTAGTAATTCCTTCACGGATGGTGTTATGAGGGGCATCACGTGGTGTAAAAATTCCCTCACACATGGTGTTATGAGGTGCATCACGTGGTGTAGTAATTCCCTCACATATGGTGTTAAGAGGTGCATCACGTGGTGTAGTAATTCCCTCACAGATGGTGTTATGAGGGTCAGTACGTGATGTAGAAATTACCTTATAAATGGTGTTATAAGGGGCATCACATGGTGTAGTAATTCCCTTACAGATGATGTTATGAGGGGCATCACGTGGTGTAATAATTCCCTTACAGATGGTGTTATGAGGTGCATCACGTGGTGTAGTAATTCCCTCACATATGGTGTTATGAGGGGCATCACATAGTGAAGTAATTCCATCACAGATGGTGTTATGAGGGGCATCATATGGTGAGTAATTCCCTCACAGATGGTGTTATAAGGGGCATCACGTGGAGTAATAATTTCCTCAGAGATGGTGTTATTAGGTGCATTACGTGGTGTTGCAATTCCCTCACATATGGTGTTATGAGGGGCATCACGTGGTGTAGCAATTCCCTCACGGATGGTGTTATTAGGGGCATCACTTGGTGTAGTAATTCCCTCACAGATGGTGTTATGAGGAGCATCACGTGGTGTAGTAATTTCCTCACAGATGGTGTTATGAGGAGCATCACGTGGTGTAGTAATTCCCTCACAGATGGTGTTATGAGGTGCATCACCTGGTGTAGTAATTCGTTCACAGATGGTGTTATGAGGGGCATCACGTGGTGTAGTAATTCCCTCACAGATGGTGTTATGAGGGGCCTCACGTGGTGTAGTATTTCCTTCACAGATGGTATTATAAGGTAAATCACGAGGTGTAATAATTCCCACACAGATGGTGTTATGAGGGGCATCACGTGGTGTAGTAATTCCCTCAAGGATCGTGTTATGAGGTCCATCACGTGGTGTAGTATTTCCCTCACAGATGGTGTTATGAGGGGCATCATGTGGTGTAGTAATTCCCTCATAGGTGGTGTTATGAGGGGCATCACGTAGTGTAGTAATCCCATCATAGATGGTGTTATGAGGGGTATCATATGGTGAGTAAAACCCTCACAGATAGTGTTATGAGGGGTATCACGTGGTGTAGTAATTCCCTCACAAATGGTGTTATGAGGGGCATCACGTGATGTAGTAATTCCCTCAAAGATGGTGTTATGAGGGGCATCACGTGGTGTAGTATTTCCCTCACGGATCGTGCTATGAGGGGTATCACGTGGTGTAATAACTACCTCACAGATGGTGTTATGAGGGGCATCACGTGGCGTAGTAATTCCCTCACAGATAGTGTTATAAGGCGCATCACGTGGTGTATAAATCCCTCGCAGATGGTGTTATGAGGTGCATCACGTGGTGTAGTAATTCCCTCACATATGGTGTTATGAGGGGCATCACGTGGTGTAGTAATTCCCTCACAGGTGGTGGTATGAGGTGCATCACGTGGTGTAGTAATTCGCTCACAGATGGTGTTATGAGGGGCATCACGTGGTGTAATAATTCCCTCACAGATGGTGTTATGAGCGGCATCACGTGTTGTAGTAATTCCAACAGAGATGGTGTTATGAGGGGCATCACATGGTGTAGTAATTCCATCACGGATGTTGTTATGAGTGGCATCACATGGTGTAATATTTCCCTCACAGTTGGTGTTATGAGGGGCATCACGTGGTGTAGTAATTCCCAGAGAGATGGTGTTATGAGGGGCATCACATGGTGTAGTAATTCCCTCAGAGATGGTGTTATGAGGGGCATCACATGGTGTAATAATTCCCTCACATATGGTGTTATGAGGGGCATCACGTGGTGTAGTAATTCCATCACAGATGGAGTTATGAGGGGCATCACGTAGTGTAATAATTCCATCACAGATGGTGTTATGAAGGGCAAAACGTGGTGTAATAATTCCCTCACAGATGGTGTTATGAGGGGCATCACGTGGTGTAATAATTCCCTCACAGATGGTGTTATGAGGGGCATCACGTGGTGTAGTAATACCCTCACATATGGTGTTATGAGGGGCATCACTTGGTGTAGCAATTATCTCACGGATGGTGTTATGAGGGACATCACGTGGTGTAGTAATTCCCTCACAGATGGTGTTATGAGGGAATCACTTGGTGTAACAATTCCCTCACGGATGGTGTTATTAGGGACATCACGTGGTGTATTAATACCCTCACAGATGGTGCTATGAGGGCATCACGTGGTGTAGTAATTCCTTCACAGATAGTGTTATGAGGTGCATCATGTGGTGTAGTAATTCGCTTACAGATGGTGTTATGATGGGCCTCACGTGGTGTAGTAATTCCCTCACGGATCGTGTTACGAGTGGCATCACGTAGTGTAATAATTCCATCCCAGATAGTGTTATGAGGGGCATCATATGGTGAGTAATTCTCTCACAGATGGTGTTATAAGGGGCATCACTTGGTGTAGCAATTCCCTCACGGATGGTCCTATGAGGGACACCACGTGGTGTAGTAATTCCCTCACAGATGGTGTTATAAGGGGCATCACTTGGTGTAGTAATTCCCACACAGATGGTGTTATAAGGTGCATCACGTGGTGTAGTAATTCGCTCACAGATGTTGTTATGAGGGGCATCACGTGGTGTAGTAATTCCCTCACGGATCGTGTTATGAGGGGCATCACGTGGTGCAATAATTCCCTCACAGATGGTGTTATGAGGGGCATCACGTGGTGCAGTAAATCCCTCACAGATGGTGTTACGAGGGTCATCACGTAGTGTAGTAATTCCATCATAGATGGTGTTATGAGGGGCATCATATGGTGAGTAATTCCCTCACAGATAGTGTTATGAGGGGCATCAGGTGCTGTAGTAATTCCCTCACAGATGGTGTTATGAGGTGCAACACGTGTTGTAGTAATTCCCTCGTATATGGTGTTATGAGGAGCATCACGTGGTGTAGTAATTCCCTCACAGATGGTGTTATTAGGTGCATCACGTGGTGTAGTAATTCGCTCACAGATGGTGTTATAAGGGGCATCACGTGGTGTAGTAATTCCCACACAGATGGTGTTATGAGGGGCCTCATGTGGTGTAGTAGTTCCTTCACAGATGGTATTATGAGGTGAATCACGAGGTGTAATAATTCCCACACAGATGGTGTTATGAGGGGCATCACGTGGTGTAGTAATTCCCTCACGGATCGTGTTATGAGGGGCATCACGTGGTGTAGAAATTCCCTCACAGATGGTGTTATGAGGGGCATCCTGTGGTGTAGTAATTCCCTCATAGATGGTGTTATGAAGGGCATCACGTAGTGTAGTAATCCCATCATAGATGGTGTTATGAGGGGCATCATATGGTGAGTAATACCCTCACAGGTAGTGTTATGAGGGGCATCACGTGGTGTAATAATTCCCTCACAGATGATGTTATGAAGTGCAACACTTGGTGTAGTAATTCCCTCAGATATGGTGTTATGAGGAGCATCACGTGGAGTAGTAATTCCCTCACAGATGGTGTTATGAGGTGCATCACGTGGTGTAGTAATTCGCTCACAGATGGTGTTATGAGGGGCATCACGTGGTGTAGTAATACCCTCACGGATCATGTTATGAGGGGCATCACGTGGTGCAGTAATTCCCTCAACAGATGGTGTTATGAGGGGCATCATGTGGTGTAGCAATTCTCTCACAGATGGTGTTATGAGGGGCATCACGTAGTGTAGTAATTCCAACATTGATGGTGTTATGAGGGGCATCAAATGGTGAGTAATACCCTCACAGATAGTGTTATGAGGGGTATCACGTGGTGTAGTAATTCCCTCACAGATGGTGTTATGAGGTGCATCACGTGGTGTAGTAATTCCCTCACATATGGTGTTATGAGGTGCATCACGTGGTGTAGTAATTCCTTCGCAGATGGTGTTATTTGGTGAATCACGAGGTGTAGTAATTCCTTCACGGATGGTGTTACGAGAGGCATCACATGGTGTAATAATTCCTTTACATATGGTGTTATGAGAGGCATCACGTGGTGTAGTAATTCCCATACGGATGGTGTTATGAGGGGCATCTAATGGGGTAAAAATTTTCACACAGATGGTGTTATGAGGGGTATAACATTGTGTAGTAATTCCCTCACGGATGGTGTTATGAGGGGCATCACGTGGTGTAAAAATTCCCTCACACATGGTGTTATGAGGTGCATCACGTGGTGTAGTAATTCCCTCACATATGGTGTTATGAGGTGCATCACGTGGTGTAGTAATTCCCTCACAGATGGTGTTATGAGGGTCAGTACGTGGTGTAGAAATTACCATATAAATGGTGTTATAAGGGGCATCACATGGTGTAGTAATTCCCTTACAGATGATGTTATGAGGGGCATCACGTGGTGTAATAATTCCCTTACAGATGGTGTTATGAGGTGCATCACGTGGTGTAGTAATTCCCTCACAGATGGTGTTATTAGGTGCATTACGTGGTGTTGCAATTCCCTCACATATGGTGTTATGAGGGGCATCACGTGGTGTAGCAATTCCCTCACGGATGGTGTTATTAGGGGCATCACTTGGTGTAGTAATTCCCTCACACATGGTGTTATGAGGAGCATCACGTGGTGTAGTAATTCCCTCACAGATGGTGTTATGAGGAGCATCACGTGGTGTAGTAATTCCCTCACAGAGGGGGTTATGAGGTGCATCACGTGGTGTAGTAATTCGCTCACACATGGTGTTATGAGGGGCATCACGTGGTGTAGAAATTCCCTCACAGATGGTGTTATGAGGGGCCTCACGTGGTGTAGTATTTCCTTCACAGATGGTATTTTGAGGTGAATCACGAGGTGTAATAATTCCCACACAGATGGTGTTATGAGGGGCATCACGTGGTGTAGTAATTCCCTCACGGATCGTGTTATGAGGGGCATCACGTGGTGTAGTATTTCCCTCACAGATGGTGTTATGAGGGGCATCATGTGGTGTAGTAATTCCCTCATAGATGGTGTTATGAGGGGCATCACGTAGTGTAGTAATCCCATCATAGATGGTGTTATGAGGGGTATCATATGGTGAGTAAAACCCTCACAGATAGTGTTATGAGGGGTATCACGTGTTGTAGTAATTCCCTCACAGATGGTGTTATGAAGTGCAACACGTGGTGTAGTAATTCCCTCACAGATGGTGTTATGAGGGGCCTCACGTGGTGTAGTAGTTCCTTCACAGATGGTATTATGAGGTGAATCACGAGGTGTAATAATTCCCACACAGATGGTGTTATGAGGGGCATCACGTTGTGTAGTAATTCCCTCACGGATCGTGTTATGAGGGGCATCACGTGGTTTAGTAATTCCCTCAGAGATGGTCTTATGAGGGGCATCATGTGGTGTAGTAATTCCCTCACAGATGGTGTTATGAGGGGCATCACGTAGTGTAGTAATTCCATCATATATGGTGTTATGAGGGGCATCAAATGGTGAGTAATACCCTCACAGATAGTGTTATGAGGGGCATCACGTGGTGGAGTAATTCCCTCACAGATGGTATTATGAGGTGCATCACGTGGTGTAGTAATTCCCTCACAGATGGTGGTATGCGGAGCATCACGTGGTGTAGTAATTCCCTCACAGATGGTGTTATGAGGTGCATCACGTGATGTAGTAATTCCTTCACAGATTGTAAAATGAGGTGAATCACGAGATGTAATAATTCCCATACAGATGGTGTTATGAGTGGCATCACATGGTGTAGTAATACCCTCAAGGATGGATTTTCGAGAGGCATCACATGGTGTAATATTTCCCTCACATATGGTGTTATGAGAGGCATCACATGGTGTAGTAATTCCCTCACGGATGGTGTTATGAGGGGCATCTAATGGGGTAGAAATTTTCACACAGACGGTGTTATAGGGGCATCACATTGTGTAGTAATTCCCTCACGGATGGTGTTATGAGGGGCATCACGTGGTGTAGTAAATCCCTCACAGATGGTTTTGTGAGGGGCACTCACGTGGTGAAGTAATTCCCACAGACATGGTGTTATGAGGGGCATCACATGGTGTAGTAATTCCCTCATAGATGGTGTTATGAGGTGCATCACGTGGTGTAGTAATTCCCTCACATATGGTGTTATGAGGGGCATCACGTTGTGTAGTAATTCCCTCACAGATGGTGTTATGAGGGTCATTACGTGTTGTAGTAATTACCTTATCAATGGTGTTATAAGGGGCATCACATGGTGTAGTAATTCCCTCACAGATGATGTTATGAGGGGCATCACGTGGTGTAATAATTCCCTTACAGATGGTGTTATGATGTGCTTCACGTGGTGTAGTAATTCCCTCACATATGGTGATATGAGGGGCATCACATAGTGTAGTAATTCCATCACAGATGGTGTTATGAGGGGCATCATATGGTGAGTAATTCCCTCACAGATGGTGTTATAAGGGGCATCACGTGGTGTTGCAATTCCCTCACATATGGTGTTATGAGGGGCATCACGTGGTGTAGCAATTCTATCACGGATGGTGTTATGAGGGATATCACGTGGTGTAGTAATTCCCTCACAGATGGTGTTATGAGGGGCATCACGTGGAGTAGTAATTCCTTCACAGATGGTGTTATGAGGTGCATCACGTGGTGTAGTAATTCCCTCACATACGGTGTTATGAAGTGCATCACGTTGTGTAGTAATTCCCTCAAAGATGGTGTTATGAGGGTCAGTACGTGGTGTAGAAATTACCTTATAAATGGTGTTATAAGGGGCATCACATGGTGTAGTAATTCCCTTACAGATGATATTATGAGGGGCATCACGTGGTGTAATAATTCCCTTACAGATGGTGTTATGAGGTGCATCACGTGGTGTAGTAATTCCCTCACATATGGTGTTATGAGGGGCATCACATAGTGACGTAATTCCATCACAGATGGTGTTATGAGGGGCATCATATGGTGAGTAATTCCCTCACAGATGGTGTTATAAGGGGCATCACGTGGTGTAATAATTTCCTCAGAGATGGTGTTATTAGGTGCATTACGTGGTGTTGCAATTCCCTCACATATGGTGTTATGAGGGGCATCACGTGGTGTAGCAATTCCCTCACGGATGGTGTTATTAGGGGCATCACTTGGTGTAGTAATTCCCTCACAGATGGTGTTATGAGGAGCATCACGTGGTGTAGTAATTCCCTCACAGATGGTGTTATGAGGAGCATCACGTGGTGTAGTAATTCCCTCACAGATGGTGTTATTAGGTGCATCACGTGGTGTAGTAATTCGCTCACAGATGGTGTTATGAGGGGCATCACGTGGTGTAGTAATTCCCTCACAGATGGTGTTATGAGGGGCCTCACGTGGTGTAGTATTTCCTTCACAGATGGTATTATGAGGTGAATCACGAGGTGTAATAATTCCCACACAGATGGTGTTATGAGGGGCATCACGTGGTGTAGTAATTCCCTCACAGATCGTGTTATGAGGGGCATCACGTGGTGTAGTATTTCCCTCACAGATGGTGTTATGAGGGGCATCATGTGGTGTAGTAATTCCCTCATAGATGGTGTTATGAGGGGCATCACGTAGTGTAGTAATCCCATCATAGATGGTGTTATGAGGGGTATCATATGGTGAGTAGAACCCTCACAGATAGTGTTATGAGGGGCATCACGTTGTGTAGTAATTCCCTCACGGATCGTGTTATGAGGGGCATCACGTGGTGTAGTAATTCCCTCAGAGATGGTCTTATGAGGGGCATCATGTGGTGTAGTAATTCCCTCACAGATGGTGTTATGAGGGGCACCACGTAGTGTAGTAATTCCATCATAGATGGTGTTATGAGGGGCATCAAATGGTGAGTAATACCCTCACAGATAGTGTTATGAGGGGCATCACGTGGTGGAGTAATTCCCTCACAGATGGTATAATGAGGTGCATCATGTGGTGTAGTAATTCCCTCACAGATGGTGTTATGAGGTGCATCACGTGGTGTAGTAATTCCCTCACATATGGTGTTATGAGGGGCATCACATGGTGTAGTAATACCCTCAAGGATGGATTTACGAGAGGCATCACATGGTGTAATATTTCCCTCACATATGGTGTTATGAGAGCCATCACATGGTGTAGTAATTCCCTCACGGATGGTGTTATGAGGGGCATCTAATGGGGTAGAAATTTTCACACTGACGGTGTTATAGGGGCATCACATTGTGTAGTAATTCCCTCACGGATGGTGTTATGAGGGGCATCACGTGGTGTAGTAAATCCCTCACAGATGGTTTTGTGAGGGGCACTCACGTGGTGTAGTAATTCCCACAGACATGGTGTTATGAGGGGCATCACGTGGTGTAGTAATTCCCTCATAGATGGTGTCATAAGGGGCATCACGTGGTGTAAAAATTCCCTCACAGATGGTGTTATGAGGTGCATCACGTGGTGTAGTAATTCCCTCACATATGGTGTTATGAGGGGCATCACGTGGTGTAGTAATTCCCTCACAGATGGTGTTATGAGGGTCATTACGTGTTGTAGTAATTACCTTATCAATGGTGTTATAAGGGGCATCACATGGTGTAGTAATTCCCTCACAGATGATGTTATGAGGGGCATCACGTGGTGTAATAATTCCCTTACAGATGGTGTTATGATGTGCATCACGAGGTGTAGTAATTCCCTCACATATGGTGATCTGAGGGGCATCACATAGTGTAGTAATTCCATCACAGATGCTGTTATGAGGGGCATCATATGGTGAGTAATTCCCTCACAGATGGTGTTATAAGGGGCATCACGTGGTGTTGCAATTCCCTCACATATGGTGTTATGAGGGGCATCACGTGGTGTAGCAATTCTATCACGGATCACGTGGTGTAGTATGGTCCTGGAGTAGTAATTCCTCACAGATGGTGTTATGAGGCATCACGTGGTGTAGTAATTGCTCACAGATGATGTTATGAGGGCATCACGTGGTGTAGTAATTCCCTCACGGATCGTGTTATGAGGGCATCACGTGGTGTAGTACCCTCACAGATGGTGTTATGAGGGGCATCACGTGGTGTAGCAATTCTATCACGGATGGTGTTATGAGGGACATCACGTGGTGTAGTAATTCCCTCACAGATGGTGTTATGAGGGGCATCACGTGGAGTAGTAATTCCCTCACAGATGGTGTTATGAGGTGCAACACGTGGTGTAGTAATTCCCTCACATATGGTGTTATGAGGAGCATCAAGTGGTGTAGTAATTCCCTCACAGATGGTGTTATGAGGTGCATCACGTGGTGTAGTAATTCCCTCACAGATGGTGTTATAAGGGGCCTCACGTGGTGTAGTAATTCCCTCACAGATGGTGTTATGAGGGGCATCATGTAGTGTAGTAATTCCCTCACAGATAGTGGTATGAGGGGCATCACGTAGTGTAGTAATTCCATCATAGATGGTGTTATGAGGGGCATCATATGGTGAGTAGTAGGGAGTGACAGTTTTGCAAAAGTTTTCAAAATCAAGTGGCTTGGGTTGGATTATTTGTCTATCGGCTACGCTGGTTCCGAATATGTTTGAATCTTTAACATCAGTGCATTAGAAGGTTTGTGGATACTTTTCGGTTCGACATAAAAAAAAACAAGAATACTGGTAGACATTCTTTATTATTGGCATGTATGCTTCAATTTATCAGCAGCACACTAGCACAGTTGGCACACTAACATTGGCTGTCCCCACAGTGTCCCCTCAGTCCCAGTGTCCCCACAGTCTAGCACTGGTAGTCCTCTTTCTTAGCCCTCCGCTTGTTTCTCTTCCTGGCCTCCAGCTTGTTCCAGGTGACCTGGTCCTGCTGCCAGGCAGAGCTGGCCACGTCTGCCGCCTCCGTGGTGAGCTTCACTCCTCTTTCCACTGCGGTGGTGGTGCAGGGCAGACCTGGCTCACTGTACGGTTCCTCCAGAAATTGCTCCAGTTCCTGGTCACTGTGCTGGAACAGGATGGGAGGGGAGGAGCTGGCCTTCTGCAGATCAACCAACTCTGACAGCTTGGTGGCTGCCAGATTCAGTTGAGGGTTCCTCACTTTCCTCACTGTCTTTCTCTTGTGCCTTTTTTCCTTCTTCCTCAGCTGCTTGATGATGTTTAGGGCCAACTCCCTCTCACTCTTGTCCATGGAGGCCAGCAGTGAGACCAGCACCACCTCGTGCTGGCCGAAGTAGCCGTTGAACTGGAGGTATGGAGTAAGCAGCTCCACTTCCTCCAGGGTGCAGTACGTCCTCACCCGGTTGATGATGGCGAGGAGGTGGCGTGGGCCCTCCAGTAGCAGATTCCTCTGCCTGATCTCCAGGAAGGAGGGCACGTAGATAAGGATGATGAAGGAGGTCATCCGTCTCTGTGACTCGCTGGGGGAGGTGGTGCTCATGTAGGCCCTCAGCTCCCTGCTCTCCGTGTTTTGCCATCTGGCGTTGGTCATGGCTCCGGCCCGTGCCCTGGCCCATCTCTCCTCAATGTGGCCGGACTCCACCGTCTTGGCCATCTCCAACAGATACCGGGTGTCCCAGCTGAACTCCTCCCAGACGACGGAGGGGATGGCATCCAGGAGAGACCTGAGGTAGGTGTTGGTGACGGCCTCGAATTCAACCACCGGAAGGTCCCACACGTTGCCGGTCAGCTTCCGAGCCTCCTCACCACTCCAGGAGGCGGGACCAGTGGTTGGGCCAGCGTAATGGTTGAATAGATGGCCGAAGAGCTTCTCCAGACTGTGGATCAGGCAGTGGATGTGGAGGAGAGGCCGTCCCAACAGCCTTTCAAACTCGGCGATGAAACCGTGATTATAGCCACTCAGTTTGTTGCAACCGTCGCTAAGGACAACCAGGAGGTCGGTGGTGTCAATACCGCGCTCCTCCAGGAAGGCCAGCAGGCTGGTGGCCAGGTCTACCCCCTTTCCCCCCACCGGGACCAGGTGACCAAGGAACTCCTCACCAGGGAAGCCGATCACTGCACAGTCTTCCCTCTTTTCCATGGCGAATCTCTTGTGGTTCTTCTCACCTACACCAGTCACTATCTTGTTCTCATTGATCCTCTCATCTACCATGAGACCTCTGACCTTGAATCCCCTGAACTTTTCTTTTTTCTGTTCTCGTGACCTCTTCCTGACTCTCTCCACTTTCTTCCAGTTAGTCACTTTAGACTTGTCCCCTTCAGTTATGATGTTGTCTGCAGCTCTGATGGTGTTTGCGATGTGAGCCACTGCATCATTGGATACCTTGAACCTGTCAGCAGTTTCTCCGATCCTGTCCTCGGCTTCTTTCTCCCTTTTCCTTTTCTCTGATCTTGCTCTCCTGTCGACCATAGCCTTGAACTCATTGTCATTGACATCCTTATAATCACTATCTTCTTCCTGAGCACTGTCATCCACTGCCGACACTTTACACGACATCCTCTCCATCTCCTCCTTACTCTTTGACCTCATCTTCTCAGTTTTCCTCTCTTCCTCAGCCCTTTTCTTTGCCCTCTTCGCTTCCTTCTCCCTCTCTTCTTTCAGCTTGGCAGTCACAATTTTGTCAACGCCATCAATGCAGCCCTCCCTTCCCGGTTTCCTCTGGGCTGCCAGGAAGCTTTTCTCTCGTTCGTGCACTTTGCTGTCGTCTGCCACATCAAACAACTTCTCAGCTATATCCTCGAACCTCATCTTCAGCTTCCCGTTCTTCGTTTTCTTCCTTTTCTGTTTCTGTCCATTGCCCTTCATCATCATCGTCTCCCTCCGCATCCTCCACAGGTCGTGGACTCTCATTTTCACCCTGATTTCAGAGATAGTGGGGACAGTGGCCTTCCTATACACATCCAGTACCTTCTCAGTCACCTTGTTGGTGGCATCCATATAATCAAAAGCATTTGTTCTTCTCCTTAACCTCTCGTTTTCTGCTTCATAAGCCAGGGCACTTCCAACTTCCTTGTTCAGAGGCAACTTGTTAGATGGCAGAGGCATCCGAACCCCGAACACCTTATCGTTACCCTGGCGCAGCTGAGTGTTGCTAATCTTAGGACGACCCATCTTGGTGGCGGCCCTTTGAACTAACTGCAAAACAACACAGAAAAAACAACTTTCAGCACTTCAATATCACCACCTATTGAACAATATTTTATTCAAAAGTACGGACTGAGATTTTGTCCTTAACTGTCCAAGTCAAGCTACTTGGGCTGAATTCGTTGATCAGTCCTGGGACGAATATTACCAACGGCGTGAATAGATTCCGTGGAATAAATTCAGGGCATTCCCGTCCAGGGAGCCTCAACAAACTCTGTAAATATTGCCATTGGCCTGCCATTGGCACATATACGGAGTTTGGTAATGTTCCATGAGCGGGAATGTCCTGAATTCATTCCACGGAATCTATCCACGCCGTTGGTAATATTGGGCCCTGGTTTTCGAAATATACGTATGTGGTGACTTGCAGCAAAAATATCGGCATAATTTGTAGCGCATTGAGTTGTAAAACAATAGCATATTGTGAACCAGTGTACACAGTAGTCGAATAATCCAATTCAATAACTTGATTTTAACAGGTTGTGCCACATTGCCAGTCCCTTTATTATTTACAGTTTTTTCGCGTTTTTCATGCCAAACCCAAAAGTATCCACAAACCTTCTAATGCAATGATGTAAAAAACTCAAACATATTCGGAACCAACGTGGCCGATAGACAAATAATCCAACCCAAGCCACTTGATTTTGAAAACTTTTGCAAAACTGTCACTCCCTAGTGAGTAGTACCCTCACAGATAGTGTTTTGAGGGGCATCACGTAGTGTCGTAATTCCCTCACAGATGGTGTTAGGAGGTGCAACACGTGGTGTAGTAAATCTCTCACATTTGGTGGTATGAGGAGCATCACGTGGTGTAGTAATTCCTTCACAGATGGTGTTATGAGGTGCATCACGTGGTGAAGTAATTCCATCAAAGATGGTATTATGAGGTGAATCACGAGGTGTAATAATTCCCACACAGATGGTGTTATGAGGGGCATCACATGGTGTAGTAATTCCCTCACAGACGGTGTTATGAGAGGCATCACGTCGTGTAGTAATTCCCTCACATATGGATTTGTGAGGGGCATCACGTGGTGAAGTAATTCCCACAGAGATGATGTTATGAGGGGCATCACGTGGTGTAGTAATTCCCTCATAGATGGTGTCATGAGGGGGCATCTCGTGGTGTAGTAATTCCCTCACCTGTGGTGTTATGAGGGGCATCACGTGGTGTAGTAATTCCCTCACAGATGGTGTTATGAGGGGTATCATGTGGTGTAGTAATTTTCTTATAGATGGTGTTATAAGGGGAATCACATGGTGTAGTAATTCCCACACAGATGGTGTTATAAGGGGCATCACGTGGTGTAGTAATTCCCTCACATATGGTGTTATGAGGAGCATCACGTAGTGTAGTAATTCCATCACAGATGGTGTTATGAGGGGCATCATATGGTGAGTAATTCCCTCACAGATGGTGTTATAAGGGGCATCACGTGATGTAATAATTTCCTCACAGATGGTGTTATTAGGTGCATTACGTGGTGTTGCAATTCCCTCACATATGGTGTTATGAGGGGCATCACGTGGTGTAGCAATTCCCTCACGGATAGTGTAATCAGGGACATCACGTGGTGTAGTAATTCCCTCACAGATGTTGTTATGAGGGGCATCACGTGGAGTAGTAATTCCCTCACTGATGGTGTTATGAGGTGCATCATGTGGTGTAGTAATTCGCTCACAGATGATGTTATGAGGGGCTTCACGTGGTGTAGTAATACCCTCACAGATGGTGTTATGAGGGGCATCATGTGGTGAAGTAATTCCCTCACAGATGGTGTTATGAGGGGCATCACGAAATGTAGTAATTGCATCCCAGATGGTGTTATGAGGGGCATCATATGGTGAGTAATTCCCTCAAAGATAGTGTTATGAGGCGCATCACGTGGTGTAGAAATCCCTCACAAATGGTGTTATGAGGTGCATCACGTGGTGTAGTAATTCCCTCACAGATGGTGTCATGAGGGGCATAACGTGGTGTAGTAATTCCCTCACAGATGGTGTTATGAGGTGCATCACGTGGTGTAGTAATTCGCTCACAGATGGTGTTATGAGGGGCATCACGTGGTGTAGTAATTCCTTCACGGATGGTGTTATGAGGGGCATAACGTGGTGTAGTAATTCCCTCACAGATGGTGTTATGAGGGGCATCACGTGGTGTAGTAATTCCTTCACGGATGGTGTTATGATGGGCATCACGTGGTGTAGAAATTCCCTCACAGGTGGTGCTATGAGGGGCATCACGTGGCGAAGTAATTCCCTCACCGATGGTGTAATGGGCGGCATCACATGGTGTAGTAATTCGCAGAGAGATTGTTTTATGAGGGGCATCACGTGGGTGTAGTAATTCCCTCACAGATGGTGTTTTGAGGGGCATTACACGATGTAATAATTCTCTCACAGATAGTGTTATGAGGTGCATCACGTGGTGTAGTAATTCCCTTACATATGGTGTTATGAGGGGCATCATGTGGTGCAGTAATTCCCTCACAGATGGTGTTATGAGGGGCATCACGTAGTGTAGTAATTCCATCATAGATGGTGTTATGAGGGGCATCATATGGTGAGTAATTCCCTCACAGATAGTGTTATGAGGGGCATCAGGTGCTGTAGTAATTCCCTCATAGATGGTGTTATGAGGTGCAACACGTGTTGTAGTAATTCCCTCATATATGGTGTTATGAGGAGCATCACGTGGTGTAGTAATTCCCTCACAGAGAGTGTTATGAGGGGTATCACGTGGTGTACTTATTCCCTCACAGATGGTGTTATGAGGTGCATCACGTGGTGTAGTAATTCATTCGCAGATGGTATTATTTGGTGAATCACGAGGTGTAGTAATTCCATCACGGATGGTGTTACGAGAGGCATCACATGGTGTAATAATTCCTTTACATATGGTGTTATGAGGGGCATAACATTGTGTAGTAATTCCCTCACGGATGGTGTTATGAGGGGCATCACGTGGTGTAAAAATTCCCTCACAGATGGTGTTATGAGGTGCATCACGTGGTGTAGTAATTCCCTCACATATGGTGTTATGAGGTGCATCACGTGGTGTAGTAATTCTCTCACAGATGGTGTTATGAGGGTCAGTACGTGGTGTAGAAATTACCTTATAAATGGTGTTATAAGGGGCATCACATGGTGTAATAATTCCCTCATAGATGGTGTTATGAGGTGCATCACGTGGTGTAGTAATTCCCTTACATATGGTGTTATGAGGGGCATCACATAGTGAAGTAATTCCATTACATATGGTGTTATGAGGGGCATCATATGGTGAGTCATTCCCTTACAGATGGTTTTATAAGGGGCATCACGTGGTGTAATAATTTCCTCAGAGATGGTGTTATTAGGTGCATTACGTGATGTTGCAATTCCCTCACATATGGTGTTATGAGGGGCATCACGTGGTGTAGCAATTCCCTCACGGATGGTGTTATTAGGGGCATCACTTGGTGTAGAAATTCCCTCACAGATGGTGTTATGAGGAGCATCACGTGGTGTAGTAATTCCCTCACAGATGGTGTTATGAGGAGCATCACGTGGTGTAGTAATTCCCTCACAGATGGTGTTATGAGGTGCATCACGTGGTGTAGTAATTCGCTCACAGATGGTGTTATGAGGGGCATCACGTGGTGTAGTAATTCCCTCACAGATGGTGTTATGAGGGGCCTCACGTGGTGTAGTATTTCCTTCACAGATGGTATTATGAGTGAATCACGAGGTGTAATAATTCCCCACACATGGTGTATGAGGGCATCACGTGGTGTAGTAATTCCATCACGGATCGTGTTATGAGGGGCATCACGTGGTGTAGTATTTCCCTTACAGATGGTGTTATGAGGGGCATCATGTGGTGTAGTAATTCCCTCATAGATGGTGTTATGAGGGGCATCACGTAGTGTAGTAATCCCATCATAGATGGTGTTATGAGGGGTATCATATTGTGAGTAAAACCCTCACAGATAGTGTTATGAGGGGTATCACGTGGTGTAGTAATTCCCTCACAGATGGTGTTATGAAGTGCAACACGTGGTGTAGTAATTCCCTCACAGATGGTGTTATGAGGGGCCTCACGTGGTGTAGTAGTTCCTTCACAGATGGTATTGTGAGGTGAATCACGAGGTGTAATAATTCCCACACAGATGGTGTTATGAGGGGCATCACGTTGTGTAGTAATTCCCTCACGGATCGTGTTATGAGGGGCATCACGTGGTGTAGTAATTCCCTCACAAATGGTGTTATGAGGGGCATCATGTGGTGTAGTAATTCCTTCACAGATGGTGTTATGAGGGGCATCAAATGGTGAGTAATACCCTCACAGATAGTGTTATGAGGGGCATCACGTGGTGGAGTAATTCCTTCACAGATTGTAATATGAGGTGAATCACGAGGTGTAATAATTTCCATACAGATGGTGTTATGAGGGGCATCACATGGTGTAGTAATACCCTCAAGGATGGATTTACGAGAGGCATCACATGGTGTAATATTTCCCTCACATATGGTGTTATGAGAGGCATCACATGGTGTAGTAATTCCCTCACGGATGGTGTTATGAGGGGCATCTAATGGGGTAGAAATTTTCACACAGACGGTGTTATAGGGGCATCACATTGTGTAGTAATTCCCTCATGGATGGTGTTATGAGGGGCATCACGTGGTGTAGGAAATCCCTCACAGATGGTTTTGTGAGGGGCACTCACGTGGTGTAGTAATTCCCACAGACATGGTGTTATGAGGGGCATCACGTGGTGTAGTAATTCCCTCATAGATGGTGTCATAATGGGCATCACGTGGTGTAAAAATTCCCTCACAGATGGTGTTATGAGGTGCATCACGTGGTGTAGTAATTCCCTCACATATGGTGTTATGAGGGCCATCACGTAGTGTAGTAATTCCCTCACAGATGGTGTTATGAGGGTCATTACGTGTTGTAGTAATTACCTTATCAATGGTGTTATAAGGGGCATCACATGGTGTAGTAATTCCCTCCCAGATGATGTTATGAGGAGCATCACGTGGTGTAATAATTCCCTTAGAGATGGTGTTATGATGTGCATCACGTGGTGTAGTAATTCCCTCACATATGGTGTTATGAGGGGCATCACATATTGTAGTAATTCCATCACAGATGGTGTTATGAGGGGCATCATATGGTGAGTAATTCCCTCACAGATGGTGTTATAAGGGGCATCACGTGGTGTTGCAATTCCCTAACATATGGTGTTTTGAGGGGCATCACGTGGTGTGGCAATTCTATCACGGATGGCGTTATGAGGGACATCACGTGGTGTAGTAATTCCTTCACAGATGGTGTTATGAGGGGCATCACGTGGAGTAGTAATTCCCTCACAGATGGTGTTATGAGGTGCATCACGTGGTGTAGTAATTCGCTCACAGATGATATTATGAGGGGCATCACGTGGTGTAGTAATTCCCTCACGGATCGTGTTATGAGGGGCATCACGTGGTGTAGTAATTCCCTCACAGCCGGTGTCATGAGGGGCATCATGTGGTGAAGTAATTCCCTCACAGATGGTGTTATGAGGTGCAACACGCGGTGTAGGAATTCCCTCACATATGGTGTTATGAGGAGCATCAAGTGGTGTAGTAATTCCCTCACAGATGGTGTTATGAGGTGAATCACGTGGTGTAGTAATTCCCTCACAGATGGTGTTATAAGGGGCCTCACGTGGTGTAGTAATTCCCTCACAGATGGTGTTATGAGGGGCATCATGTGGTGTAGTAATTCCCTCACAGATAGTGTTATGAGGGGCATCACGTAGTGTAGTAATTCCATCAAAGATGGTGTTATGAGGGGCATCATATGGTGAGTAGTACCCTCACAGAGAGAGTTATGAGGGGCATCACGTGGTGTCGTAATTCCCTCACAGATGGTGTTAGGAGGCGCAACACGTGGTGTAGTAATTCTCTCACATATGGTGGTATGAGGAGCATCACGTAGTGTAGTAATTCCTTCACAGATGGTGTTATGAGGTGCATCACGTGGTGAAGTAATTCCATCAAAGATGGTATTATGAGGTGAATCACGAGGTGTAATAATTCCCACACAGATGGTGTTATGAGGGGCATCACATGGTGTAATAATTCCCTCACATATGGTCTTATGAGAGGCATCACGTGCTGTAGTAATTCCCTCACAGATGGTGTTATGAGGGGCATCACGTCGTGTAGTAATTCCCTCACATATGGATTTGTGAGGGGCATCACGTGGTGAAGTAATTCCCACAGAGATGGTGTTATGAGGGGCATCACGTGGTGTAGTAATTCCCTCATAGATGGTGTCATGAGGGGCATCTCGTGGTGTAGTAATTCCCTCACATGTGGTGTTATGAGGGGCATCTCGTGGTGTAGTAATTCCCTCAGAGATGGTGTTATGAGGGGTATCATGTGGTGTAGTAATTATCTTATAGATGGTGTTTTTGAGGGCATCAACGTGGTGTAGTAATTCCCTCACATATGGTGTTATGAGGGGCATCACGTAGTGTAGTAATTCCATCACAGATGGTGTTATGAGGGGCATCATATGGTGAGTAATTCCCTCACAGATGGTGTTATAAGGGGCATCACGTGATGTAATATTTTCCTCACAGATGGTGTTATTAGGTGCATTACGTGGTGTTGCAATTCCCTCACATATGGTATTATGAGGGGCATCACGTGGTGTAGCAATTCCCTCACGGATAGTGTTATGAGGGACATCACGTGGTGTAGTAATTCCCTCACAGATGTTGCTATGAGGGGCATCACGTGGAGTAGTAATTCCCTCACAGATGGTGTTATGAGGTGCATCATGTGGTGTAGTAATTCGCTCACAGATGATGTAATGAGGGGCATCACGTGGTGTAGAAATCCCTCACAAATGGTGTTAGGAGGTGCGGGTGTAGTAATTCTCTATATGGTGTTATGAGGGGCATCACGTGGTGTAGTAATTCCCTCACAGATGGTGTTATGAGGGGCATCATGTGGAGTAGTAATTCCCTCACACATGGTGTTATGACGTGCATTACGTGGTGTAGTAATTCCTTCACGGATGGTGTTATGAGGGGCATAACGTGGTGTAGTAATTCCCTCACAGATGGTGTTATGAGGGGCATCACGTGTGTAGTAATTCCCTCACGGAGGGTGTTATGAGGGACATCACATGGTGTAGTAATTCCCTCACAGATGGTGTTATGAGGGGCGTTACGTGGTGTAGCAATTCCCTCACAGATGGTGTTATGAGGGGCATCACATGGTGTAGTAATTCCCTCACAGATGGTGTTATGAGGGGCATCACGTGGTGTAGTAATTCCTTTACGCATCATGTTATGAGGGGCATCACGTGGTGTAGTAATTCCCTCACGGATGATGTTATGAGGGGCATCACGTGGTGTAGTATTTCCCTTACAGATGGTGTTATGAGATGCGTCACGTAGTGTAGTTATTCCCTCACAGATGGTGTTATGAGGGGCATCACGTGGTGTAGTAATTCCCGCATGGATGGTGTTATGAGGGGCATCACGTGGTGTAGTAATTCCCTCACGGATGGTGTTATGAGGGGCATCACATGGTGTAGTAATTCTCTCACAGATGGTATCATGAGGGGCATCACGTGGTGTAGTAATTCCCTCATACATGGTGTTATGAGAGGTATCACGTGGTGTAGTAATTCCCTCATAGATGGTGTTATGAGGGGCATCACGTGGTGTAGTAATTCCCTCACAGATGGTGTTATGATGGGTATTACATGGTGAGTAATTCCCACAGAGATGGTGTTATGAGGGGCATCACGTGGTGTAGCTATTCCCTCACAGAAGATGTTATGAGGGGCATCACGTGATGTAATAATTCCCTCACAGATGGTGTTATGAAGTGCATCACGTGGTGTAGTAATTCCCTCACATATTGTGTTATGAGGGGCATCACGTTGTTTAGTAATTCCCTCACAGATGGTGTTATGAGGGGCATTATGTGGTGTAGTAATTCCCTCACAGGGAGGTGTATGCGCCTACTGCAATACACGTACACCTATAGCCTGACTCACGGATCTTGAATCTCCCCTTTATGATGTCATCTTGCTCAAAATATCTCTACCTACGGTGACTATTTTTCTTTGTTTCCTATACTGTTCTCCCAACTCTACCAACTATTTCGAACTCTTTGACTATCTCACTTCGTGCCATGAGTCGTTGCTATCCACACACCCCAACACCGAGATACTCTACCTAGGGGATTTCAATGTACATCACAGTGAGTGGCTTGGCTCTGCAAGGGATGACCCAGGTGGAGCTGAGGCACTCTCTTTTTCCTTACTTAATGATTTGGAACAAATAATCAAACACCCCACACGCGTTCCTGATCGACACGATCAACTTGCTAACATTCTTGATCTTTGTTTTACCTCTAACCCCTCTCACTATTCATACTCAATTTTTGCCCCCTTAGGGTCTTCTGATCACAACCTTATTTCTATTAAATCAAACTGGGCACGACCACCTCTCCTACCCCCCTCTAAACGTCAACTATGGCACTCTCGGAGGGCAAGCTGGTAATCCTTGCGAGAATTCTTCACTGACTTTCCTTGGGATGAATGTTGCTTTTCCACTCGGGATGCCTCAGTATGTGCTGACAGCATTGCTGGGGTTATACAGGGCGGTATGAGTGCATTTATCCTATCTTCTACCAAAACTTTCACATTACAATCATGGTTTGATCGTTCCTGCTCTCTTGCTTGCAGGGTGAGAGATAGTGCATATCGAGCTATGAAACTATCTCCACCTATTACCCAAACCTCTTTCATTACTTCTAGGAATCATTGTAAGGCTATTCTTCGTAGGGCCAAGCGGAATTTTATTAAAAGAAAGACTGCTGTCCTGACTAATTCTTCCTCTAGTAAATCCTTCTGGTCCGTAGCTAAAAACATCTGTAACAACTTCTGCATGCCTTCTTTTCCTCCCCTCATCCGTCCTAATAACTCTATAGCCAACTCTCCCCCTGAAAAAGCCAACCTCTTTGGCACCTTATTCTCCTCTAATTCCACCTTAGACGATTCCCACTCTACCCCTCCTACCCCTGCACCTCCTACTGAACCTATGCACTTTCCTATATTCTCCACTTGCAGGGTTGCCGGTGTGTTATCCAGGTTGGATGTGAGTAAGGCGCATGGACCGGACGGAATACCCCCTCGTGTTCAGAGGGAGTGTGCTGAAGCCCTGGCCCCTGTGCTTGCTCGCCTCTTTTGCCTTTGCCTCAATACCAAAACTTTTCCTTCATCTTGGAAACATGCCTTGGTTCAGCCCATCCCAAAGAAGGGTGACCATTCTAATCCCTCTAACTATCGCGCCATTGCCCTAACTTCATCCCTCTCTAAGATTTTCGAAACTTTCTTGAACTCCCATTTTCTCCGCCACCTTGAACGCCTTTCTCTTTTGTCGGATCACCAGTATGGCTTTCGCCAGGCGAGATCTACTTTTGATCTGCTCTCCTATTGCACCCATCTTTGGTCATCCTCTCTTAGGGATTATGGGGAAACTTTTGTCGTGGCCCTCGACATCTCCAAAGCATTTGACAGGGTATGGCACAAGTCTTTGCTATCTAAACTTCCCTCTTTTGGTTTCTCTCCCCCACTTTGTTCTCTCATCTCTAGCTTCCTTGAGAATCGATCCATGGCAGTTGTTGTCGAGGGATCGATTTCTCGCTCTTTCTTCACCAATAGTGGCGTCCCACAGGGTTCTGTTCTTTCACCAACTCTCTTTCTTCTTTTTATCATTGATTTACTTCACACTACAACTAATTCTATCCATTCTTACTCCGATGATTCTACTCTTCACTCTTCCTCACATTTTCCCCTTCCTCCTAACTCTCAAACTAGATCTGTTTCTAGAACTGATATCATTACTTCTATCAACGCGGATCTGTGCAGCATCTCTGAATGGGGGAGATACAAACTTGGTTAAGTTCAATAGTAACAAAACTCAATATTTACCAATTACACTTTGTAAAGTAGACGATCTCCCACCAATTACATTTCAGGACGCTATCATCCCCCCAAATTCTGAAATAAATATGTTAGGCCTCACCATTTCCTCCAATATGTCCTGGAAATCACACATCGTTAGTATAACTAAAGCTGCCTCCCGAAAGTTGGGAATGCTGTACAGATGCCGCGGCTACTTCACTCCAGAGTAGTTGCTCCAAGTATATAAGGGATTCATTCGTCCTAACTTGGAGTACTGCTCTCATATCTGGGATGGCTCTTCTTCTGTCCAATTATTAGATAGGGTGGAATCAAAGGCATTTCGTCTTATTAACTCTCCTCCTTTAGTCGACAATCTATCTCCCCTTTCTCTTCGCCGCAATATTGCTTCACTCTCTCTCTTTTACAGGTACTTTAACGGGCAATATTCAGTGGATTTGGCATTCTGTGTACCGCCGGCAAGGCCGTGGGTTCGTAACACACGTCTTGCCCGCGGTGCCCACCATTTCTCTGTGGATGTCGGTCACACGAGAATAACCCGTTATAGTACCTCCTTCTTTCCACACACAGCCAAACTGTGGAATGCTCTGCCTTCTTCTGTGATTCCATGCTCTTACAATCTGTCTCACTTTAAAAAGCTGGTTTTCCGGCATCTTCGTGGTGTAGATTAATACGGTATAACCTTTTTTTCTATATTTTCAATTTCTTTCCGTTCTTTTTTTTTCGCCCCCCAGGCTCCGTTGAGGGTCGTTTGACCTGTGCCCGGGTGGGCTAATTCCCGTAAAAAAAAAAAAAATATATGGTGTAGTAATTCCCTCACAGATGGTGTTATGAGGGGCATCACGTGGTGTAGTAATTCCCTCACAGGTGGTGTTATGAGGGGCATCACGTGGTGTAGTAATTCCCTCTCAGATGATGTTATGAGGTGCATCACATGGTGTAGTAATTCCCACAGAGATGGTGTTATGAGGGGCATCACCTGGCGTAGTAATTCCCTTAGAGATGGTGTTATGAGGGGCATCACGTGATGTAATAATTCCCTCACAGATGGTGTTATGAAGTGCATAACGTGGTGTAGTAATTCCCTCACAGATTGTGTTATGAGGGGCATCACGTGGTGTAGTAATTCCCTCACAGATTGTGTTATGAGGGGCATCACATGGTGTAGTATGTTTATGTGTGTGTGTCTTTGTGTGTGTGTGTGTGTGTGTGTCTGTGTGTGTGCTTGTGTGTGTATGTGTGTGTGTGTGTGTATGTGTGTATGTGTGTGTGTGTTTGTGTGTGTGAGTGTGTTTGTGTGTGTGTGTGTGTGTGTGTGTGTGTGTGTGTGTGTGTGTGTGTCTGTCTGTCTGCGTGCGTCTGTGTGTGTATGTGTGTTTGTGTGTGTATGTGTGTGTGTAATAATAAATAAATAATAATAATAAACGGTTTATTAATAGAGTTGCAGCAGGTGGCTGAAAATATACAGACTTACATTTGATTTAGACATAATGATATAATATGCATTGAATATATTTACAGGGCTGTACAGTACATAAATGAGGAGTTGTTTATTATTTTAACAATAGATGGGATGGTGCTGTTCTTATATTTATCGGTGTGGGCTCTTATGGGCTGAATTTTGTTGTAGTGGTGGAATGCGCGAGGTGGGTAGGGGGCTGCCTGTGGCAGGAGGTGGCGATGAGAAGGATGGTGCATTAGTTGGCTGCCAAACCTTTCCAGTGCTTGGTGGTGGAGGTCACTGAGGGATGGCATTTCCAGGGTGGAGAGAGCATTGTTGTAGCCGGAGTATTCTGCGCCGAGTATGATTCTGCATGCCCTTTTCTGTACCTTCTCTAGCTAAAGTTGTTGGGTGGAGTAGAGATAAGACGACCAGGCTGGTGTCACATACGTTAGTTTGGGGAGAATAAAGGCGTTGTAGATAGTCCTCAGCTCTGGCGTGGGTGTCCCAAGTGACCTAAGTCGTCGTAGCATGTAGAGACGGTACGAGGTTGCCTTGACTGTGTTATTTACATTGACCTTCCAGTCAAGTTTGTTGTCTATTGTTACACCCAGGAGTTTAGCAGACTGCACCAGCTGGAGAGGATGGGAACCCACTGTGACTGCTGGGGCTTGCACTGGAGTGGTGGCGTTATTGATGTGCATGACTACGGTTTTGGTGTGGTTGATGGTGACATTGTTCTCCATAGTCCATGCCTGTAGCCTGTCCAGTGTGCCTTGTAGCGATGAGTAGTCTGGTGCGGTGTTGTCGACTGAAACCCCCATAGTGCAGTCATCCACATATTTCCACCTGTGAGGAGTGTCCGATAGAGCGTTGTTGATTAGGATGAGTAAGCACAATGGTCCCATCTTGGTCCCTTGGGGAACACAGCATGTAAGGTATTGGAATGTGGAGACCGAGCCCTGATACCTCACTGCCTGGCGACGTCCACTCAAGAGATCAGTGAGCCATGAGTACAGGTTGGTGGGCAGCCCTAGTGCAATAGCCTTGTTGATAACAGTGCACTGATCAACACGGTCAAAGGCCTTCCTGAAGTCAACAAGGGCAATGGCCAGTGATATCTTACGTTTCTGCAGGTTTTTGTGTAAAAAATCCAGAAAGCTCACCAAGCAGTGTGATGTAGAGGAGGTCCTCATATTGCCAAATTTGCTGTGGATCAATTGACTGATAGATTCTGGCAAATGCTCACTCAAAAACAAAGTCCTCAGAAAGTAGACTGGGTATGGGGGTAATGGCAACTGGCCTGAGGTCGTTAGGGGACTGTGGTGTGGTAGCCTTGGGGATGGGGGTTGACAAATGCGGTTTTCCATTCATTAGGGCATTTGCTTTGTCTGAGGGATGCATTAATAATAGAACAGAGGGGGGTGGCAAGTTCGACTGCAAACTTCTTGTATATTTTGATTGGGAGGTCAATTGGGGTCGTGGAGCATTTGGATTTAAATTTCAGGAGTTTGTTGGCGATTTCATATGGTTGGACACTGGGAGGGGGGGGAGGGGGAAGGTAAGTAAGCCGGGAGGAGAGTGAGGTCAAGACTGGGTAAGGTATGACATATGGTAGCAAAATGGTTATTAATTATCTCAGCTGCCTCCTCACTAGGTAAATGTGAGATGAAAGGAAGTGTGGGAGACTGATGGTTGAGACCACAGAGATCTTTTACCTTGGAGTACCACTGACCGATGCCGACTTCCTTGAGGCCGTGCACTTTCCTGGGATAATAAGTCTTCTTGGCCGACTTGATTTCCCTGATGACCTGGTTACGTAGACTTTTGTACAGGCGGTTGTTGGTGTAGTATGCCTTGTTGCGCTGCTCAATAAGTCTTTTTATGCCGGGCGTAATCCATGAGACATCATCGGGGTGGATGCTCAGCGTTTTTGGTTGGAAAGAAGTGGTGGTAGGCTTTGATGATAGTTTCCAGGTAATTATCCCACTTGTTCTGCACATCGTCTACCGTGATCACTTCAGTCCACTGATACCGGGTTATCCATTGTCCAAAACGCTGCATAGCAGAGTCGGGGGTGGGTCGGTAAGTCGCGGTGGTGAAAAGGTGGGGGTAGGTGACCACAGTAGGGACAGGTAGGGGCTGCGTCCCACGGGAGGCAGCGGCTGGGGGGGAAGATAGTGGTTACCGAGATCAGTCATAATGAGGTCAAGGGTGGCATTGCCATGTGTGGGAAAGTCAACTATTTGTGTAAGGTGGAGGTGTTGGGTGATGTCACTGATGTCTAACTCATTGAAGTCACCGCATATCACTAGTTTAGCACATGGAAATCTGGATCTCAGGGAGTCAGCAGTGTCTATAATATGAGTAATCAGTACATTGGCGGTTGGTGCGCGGGGGGGATGATAGCATACACAGACAATGAGGGAGGCAAGCTGGCGGGGGTGGGAGGTATAATAATAATAATAATAATAATAATAATAATAATTAACGGTTTATTGAAAGAGCATAGCAGCAAGAAGGCTGAAAATATACATTTACAAAATTGGGGAATGGTTTTCGATTTACAAATAATATACAAGTAACATAAGTGATACAAATAAGATATATAATAACTAGATGGGGAAAAGCTCTAACTACAGGGCATTTCAAGATAGTGACAGTGCATGAAGTAGGATTTACTGGGAGTGAATACACTGGTTTATTACAAGTTATTGGTAATTTTTACAATGGTTGGGAATGGGCTGTTCTTATAGCGATCAGTTCGTGTACGTATGGGCTGGATGCGGTTGTGGTGTCGAACAGCAATTCTCGGGCTAGGGATCTCAGGTGGTAGTAGGAGCCGTTGTCGAGGATGGTGCAGAAGCTTCTTACCAAATTTGCAGATGAGGTCGTGGTGATGGTCAGTGAGTGTCGAAAGGGTCAGTGTGTTGAGCCCTTCTTGATATGTGGAGTAGGAAGGGGAGAGAATAATCTTGCATGCCCTCTTTTGCACTTTTTCTAGGTGTTTACGTTGTGTGGCATTTAGGGAGGAAGACCAGGTGGGGGAGGCATAGGTGAGCTTGGGAAGTAGGAATGTTGGGTAAACACTGAGGAGCTCGGGTGTAGGAACTCCGAGGGACTTGAGTCGGCGGAGGAGGTGGAGACGGAAACTGGAGGACTTGACAACTTCACTTACGTGTGGTTTCCAATTTAGTTTGTTGTCTATGGTGACGCCGAGGAGCTTAGTGGAATCTAAAACCTGGAGTGTGTTGGGACCTAAAGTAATAGAAGGGGGTGGGACAATGTCGGAGGAGAGGTTGATGTGCATAACCATGGTCTTGGTATGGTTGATGGTGAAGTGGTTGTTGGTGGCCCAGTTTTGGAGACTGTTCAATAAATCCTGAAGGGCGGTATAGTCGGGAGCAGAATTGTTGACGCTGATCCCAATTTTGGAGTCGTCGACATATTTCCAGCGAGCAGGGTTTTCTCTTAGGACATCATTGATAAGCATAAGGAAGCAGAGTGGTCCTATCTTGGTGCCTTGGGGGACGCCACAGGTGAGGACTGAAAGGTGGAGACAGCCCCTCGGAAGCGTACAGCTTGGCGTCGGTCACTGAGGAAGTCTGTAAGCCATGGTATAAGCTCGAGGTCAATAGCTTTGTTGATGATTAAATTATGGTCGACTAGGTCGAATGCTTTAGTGAAATAAATGAAGGCGACAGCTACAGACGTTTTTCGTTTCTCGAGATGGCGGTATATGTAATCGAGAAAGCTGACAAGACAGTGAGTGGTGGAGGAAGTTTTCATATTGCCAAAATGCTGAGGGTCTATGACTCCTGCAATATCAGCATAAGCCCAGTCGAACACAAAACTTTCACAGATTAGGCTGGGTATTATGGTGATTGCAATAGGTCGTAGCTGATTTAAGGATTGTGGGCTGATTGACTTGGGCACTGGTGATACATAAGAGGTCTTCCAGTCAGTTGGGCATCTGTCTTGACTGAGAGAAGCATTGATGATGGAGCATAGGGGCTTAGCATGCTCCGGGGAGAACTCCTTGAAGAGTTTCATTGGTAAGTTAATGGGGGTGGTAGAGGGTTTTAACTTTAGTTTGTCCAGACATTTTGCTACTTCAAATTCTTCTACTAAGTCAGTGGCAAAGGGGGCTGGTAGGTAAGCAGGGAGAGTGGTTGTGTCAAGCCGGGGGAGCGTCTGGCATATAGTAGCGAAATGGTTATTTGATTGCTCAGCTGTGTCAACATTAGTGAGATGGCTAAGGAAGGGGAGGGGGTGTGTCTTATTGTTTAGTCCACAGAGTTCTTTAAGCTTACCATACCATTGACTGATGTTGGTCTGCTTCAGGTGTTGCAATTTGGTTGGGTAGTGAGACTTCTTTGCAGTACGTATTTCGTGGATAACTCGGTTGCGAAGGGACCTATAGCGGATGTGGTCATTGAGATAAAAGGCTGTCTCTCTGTTGCATAAGTCTTTTGATCCGAGGTGTGATCCAGGGTAAGTCAGCTGGGTGAGATCTGACGGACTTCTCGGGGAAGAAGTGGTGGTGAGCTTCCGTGGTGGTGTTGGTATAATTTTTCCATTTGGTTTCCACGTCATCCACGCTAAGTACTTCAGTCCAGGGATGGTGAACTATCCACTGCCCGAAGAGACGCACTGCAGAGTCAGTAATCGGCCTGTAGGTCTTGATGTAGGGTCTCTGTACTTTCGTGGTAGTGGCAGCTGGGGATCAGAGCACTGATAAGTGTGTGCTACACCCGATAGGAAGCATTGGTTGAGGTGTTTGGTACTGGTCCGCTAAGTCAGTTAAGATAAGGTCAAGGGTATTTTGACCGTGTATGGGGAAGTTTACAACTTGTGATAGTGACAGGTGGTCCTGGATATCAGTGGTGTCAATTTCATTATAATCCCCGCATATTACTAACTTGGCACATGGGTACCTGACTCTGAGGTGGTCTGAGGTGGTAATGAGATGATTGATAAGAGTGTCTCTGTTGGGTGAGCGAGGCGGATGGCATGACACACAGATTATGATAGAAGCAGAGTGTGGCAAGGGTGGGCCCTTGGCACAACACGTACCCATATTGCTTCCACATCTGCTGGGACTTGAACATCCAGGCGTCACTGGCGTAGGTCATCTTGACAGAAGAGGGCAACGCCCCCTCCTCGTCTATGTGAACGAAGGTGATGAAAGAGTTGATATCCCTCAATATGACACGTTTCAGGCACAATTTGCCAAGCCTTACATATGGCAACGACGCTCGCGACGGATGACCTGACTGTAGTTGCCAGCTCGTCAAACTTGTTTGCTAGGTAAGTGACGTTGGATAGCAGTAGAGACGGGAGGTCATACCATATCCGTGGAACTTCAGTGTAATGGTACGGTTTGTCAAGGGTGGGTTTCTCCGGTTTCCTAGTGGAGGTTACGGTCCTAATGGGCTTATGTGTATGACGGCCCTACCTACGGCTGCGTGCGTGGAATATGTTCAGTGACTTGAGTCCCGATAACACTGCCATCAGGATAACCGTTCCCACGCTTTAGATCAGTGGTTCTCAACCTTGTTTGCCCCATGCACCCCTTTCACCATATGTCAGAATGTCATTCACCCCTCCTTTCCAAGATTGTCTGCCTCAAAAAGTGCATTCCAAATAATATGCACATAATACTGAAAATCCTTTATTTTTTCCATATTAGTACATATACATTTACAATTTTACATGGATTATTTTTATAGTGGAGTTTTACAAATTAAATGCCAATTGAAAATGTTGATGGATTTATAAAACTTGAATAAAAGTAAAATAGTTTTTTTTTATTTATAATGAATTACTTAACAGACCAAACTGAAGCATATGCAATAAACAAAAGTTCAATAGAATACCAGGATATTGTAAATTTGTAATTAATTTTATTCAGATGAAGATTACAGTCAATGAGAAACCTGTGATTGTTTTTTCTTCGCCAATTCTGGGATACGCGGAGGAGTGCTTGAAAGGGCACAACGCAGGTCATTTTCTACCTCTAATCTACTACGTTGCTTCGTTTTAATTTGCAACAGAGTTGAAAAGCCTGACTCACAAAGATATGTCGACACAAACGGAAACAATGCACGGATAGCTCTTTCTGCCACTTTTGGGTAGGAATCGCACATTAAGGGCCAAAATTCTGTGATTGATTTCTCATCGAACATATCTCTTGCTCCCGAATCAGTTTCCCCCCTGAAAACCTGAATTCCCCTCCTGGGGGGAATTCCCCCCTGGTTGAGAACCCCTGCTTTAGATGGTCCAGAGTGCGTCGGGAGTAAGTGAATGGTAGCCATCTGTTGATATCTGTTGTGGACGGACGGAAGTGTTTGTCCCCGGTGGCCATAAACTCACTGGCGGCACTTTGAGGACCACTGACACTGGTAGACATCTGTTAATATTTGTCGGTCGTAAAGACCGTGGGTCCTTGTCCCTGGCGTTTGGGTCGCCGACACAGTTTTCACGATATATGTAAACACCGCGGTGGTCCTTGTCACTGGCACTTTGAAGGTGACCGATAAAGTGCCCACTGTCTGGCTTTTCCTTGGGATGCACTATCGGAACACCGTATGATAATCACTTATTGCACTGATCACTCGGGGTATACCAGGGTGCAGGGCCAACCGGCTCGGCCTGCACGCCAAAACCCGGGGCCCCTACAGGGTATGTCTTGTCTCACTGGTGGTTGCAGGTGTGTGGTCACGTGGCCAGGACAGTAGCTTGGGGCGATGCAGGTGTGCTCCAGCCTTCAGATTAGGTCAGTAGACGCCGTGAAGTGAGGTTAGGTAAAGCCGGGATGTGAGGTCAGGTTAGGCCGGGTCCAGTCACACTCAGTATTACACTGCAGTGCTTTTGTGCTTTTCCTTGAGTGCACTATAGAACACTGCTAGGTAATCAATCGTTCACTAATCACTAGAATGTTTTGCTGAATAGATCCCGGTGTAGTAAGGCTGGTAGGATGTTGGGATATAACAGGGGGAGGGGGCAGGGCCAAATAGACTCGGCCTGGCTGCTAAAACCGGGAGCGCCTTCGTGACATGTCTTGTCTCGCCGACGGTTGACAAGTGTGTAATAATAATAATAATAATAATAATAATAATAATAATAATAATAATAATAATAATAATAAACGGTTTATTAATAGAGTTGCAGCCGGTGGCTGAAAATATACAGACCTACATTTGATTTAGACAAAATTATATAATATGCATTGAATACATTTACAGGGCTGTACAGTACATTAATCAGGAGTTGTTTGTTATTTTAACAATAGATGGGATGGTGCTATACTTATATCTATCAGTGCGGGCTCTTATGGACTGAATTTTGTTGTAGTGGCGGACTGCGCGAGGTGGGCGGGGGCTGCAGGTGACAGGAGGTGGCGATGACGAGGATGGTGCATTAATTGGCTGCCAAACCTTTCCAGTGCTTGGTGGTGGAGGTCACTGAGGGATGGCATTTACAGGTTGGAGAGAGCATTGGTGTAGCTGGAGTATTCTGCGCCGAGCATGATTCTGCAGGCCCTTTTCTGTACCTTCTCTAGCTGACGTTGTTGGGTGGAGTTGAGAGAAGACGACCAGGCTGGTGACGCATACTTTAGTTTGGGGAGAATAAAGGCGTTGTAGATGGTCCTCAGCTCTGGCGTGGGTGTCCCAAGTGACCTAAGTCGTCGCAGCATGTAAAGACTGTACGAGGCTGCCTTGGCTGTGTTATTTACATGGGCCTTCCAGTCAAGTTTGTTGTCTATTGTTACACCCAGGAGTTTGGCAGACTGCACCAGCTGGAGAGGATGGGAACCCACTGTGACTGCTGGGGCTTGCACTGGAGTGGTGGCGTTATTGATGTGCATGACTACGGTTTTGGTGTGGTTGATGGTGACATTGTTCTCCGTAGTCCATGCCTGTAGCCTGTCCAGGGTGCCTTGTAGCGATAAGTAGTCTGGTGCGGTGTTGTCCACTGAAACCCCCACAGTGCAGTCATCCACGTACTTCCACCTGTGAGGAGTGTCCGATAGAGCGTTGTTGATCCGGATGAGTAAGCACAGTGGTCCCATCTTGATCTCCTGGGGAACACCGCAGGTGAGGTGTTGGAATGTGGAGACCGAGCCCTGATACTTCACTGCCTGGCGACGTCCACTCAAGAAATCAGTGAGCCATGAGACCGGGTTGGTGGGCAGCCCTAGTGCAATAGTGTGTGTGTGTGTGTGTGTATGTGTGTATGTGTGTGTGTGTGTGTGTGTGTTTAATAATGAATGATAATAATAATAATAATAATAAACGGTTTATTGAAAAAGTTCTGCAGCCCGAAGGCTGAAAATATACATCAATGACTTATTACATACATTGGTGGTTTAACAAAAGCCTTCATTAGAGAAAGGTGAAGGAACATACAGTGAACATGCAGATTAATGTTTACAGTGGAGGTTACGTAGATCATGTGCGCTGAGGTGTTGAACAGCAGACACGTAGTGTAGTAACTCCCTCACAGATGGCGTTATGAGGGGCATCACGTGGCGTAGTAGTTCCCTCACAGGTGGTGTTATGAGGGGCTTGACATGGTGTAGTAATTCCCTCACAGATGGTGTATGAGGGGCCTGATGATGTAGTAATTCCCTCACAGATGTTATGAGGGGCCTGATGTGGTGTAGGAAATCCCTCACAGATGGTGTTTGTGTGTATGTGTGTGTGTGTGTGTCTGTTTGTGTGTGTGTGTGTGTGTGTGTGTGTGAGATATAGGAATTCGATAAAGGAGTATTGTTTTACAGCTTTAACACGTTATTGTGGTTTATGTGACAGGTGATGGACACAGAGGGACGAGGTATCGTTCATTAGCTGCATCAGTGTGGTCTGTTACAAACGTCTTTTTTATTGTTAATTAATCAGTCAGTCACTCTGCCAATCACTTAGTCAGTCAGTCAATTAGTTATTCAATTAATCTAGTTAGTCAGACTTTGAGTCAGTAAAGTCATTCTATCAATTGCATGTACATAGTCAGTCACTTAGTCAGTCAATCACTTACTGAGTCAGTAAACCAGTTAGTCAATCATTAGTCAGTCATTCAGCCAATCAATCTAGTCAATCAGGCTGTCAATCATTCAGTTAGTCATTCATTAAGTCAGTCAGTCAGTCAGTCAATCATCTCAGTCAGGAGGGATAGATGTAAAGCTGGGACGCACCTAAACACAGGTGTCACTTGACCCAGCAAGACATTATACAAACACCTTGTTAATTATCCATGCAAGTCTCAGGTTATCTGCTCACACATGAACAGTACATGAGACGGTTCCTGCCCTAGACAATTGTCACCCATCTTAAGGATACTTACTAGTATTCAGAAAGCGACCCACCTTGCTGTTTTTTTTTTTTTTTTACTAATCATACGTGATTCGGTTCGGGTTACTTTTTAATAATCAGTTTAGTGTTGTTGAATTTTTGGGGTGCCTACCCCCACCCGAATGATTTTGAAGTAGTCATATATGAATAAAGAATGTCTCTGAAATACTTTTTACAGTACAGTATGTCAATCAAAATTGGAAAAAAAGCCCCTAATTACCACTTTCGAAGAAATTGTACATACTTTTAAGCGACCGTCTTATACCCACACTCATCGAGCTTCTCAAAATTTATTATGCAATACATACCTGAAATCACCTTCTTGTAGCCTCAAGTAAATTAAGTGCGGCACTCTTGTTTGTGATAGAGAGATGTAATGCCATTATTAATTCGCATATATTATACAGGAAAAAGCCAGCATGAGGCAAATGTGTTCATTAGATTATGAAATTTGTTAATGGCAAAATATTTGGGTAACCTAACCTCACTTAACGTAAGAAACGATGTTTAAAATACATAGAAATGACGTTATGTTAGGATAGATTAGGTTAATTGTAATTGTCGAAACAAGGATATTATCAATGATATCAGCAACTATGAAAACCCCTAAAACCACCTTCTTTATACAAGAATGCCGTCAGTGTGCAACATTCAATAATTATCTGAAGAACTTAAGATATAATACAGTACTGTTCAGCTTATTCTCATAACAGCCCTGTTGTTTACCATACTCAGGATGTGCCATGGTAGACCAGAAAAAGTAAAGTATAATTATTTTTATTTTCTGTACTACGGGATGCAGTATTCCAGCACACCTACAACTTCAAACTGCGTTGAGATACGTACTTCATCAGTTGCAGCATCTAAACTATATGGCCGACTGCTTGAAGATTTGTTTTAACGTTTTGCAAGTTTGTAAGACGCCTTGCAACTATTTTGAGCTTTATGGCACAAGAATATATCCGGTTTCCAGAACCAGGCAACTTATTAAATTTTACACCATTGCAGAGTGCTAAGTTGTATTGGTATGCATTGATGGGACTCATATCCCTATTACAATCCCTGGGGGAACACAACTGATTATATTGCTGTTAGAAGGGGTAATTACTCCATCAGTGTTATGGGGATTTATGATGCTAAATTAATTTTCCTCAACGTCATATGTAACTAGGCTGGTGGTGTACATGGTAGTAGGGTGTTGAACAATTCCAGAGTGCACCAAATTCTAGAGAATGGTAATTATTTGGACTACCTTGTAAAGAGACTCTAGCTATCCTTGCCTCGAGTATCTCTGTCCACACCCGTGCTCTCACCTCCCAATGACAAAGAGAGAAATTACAATGCTGGTCACATAAAAACTCGCAATGTTATAGAAAGATCATTTGGGGTCTTCATTCCGAGACCCAAATCATAATAGCATCGGTGGATTTACATAATATTACCATTACTCACAGAACACCCTAGCCCGATGGAGATGGTGATTATGACCATTTTAAGCCTCAGGCAGATGTGGCAGCAGCAGCTCTACACGATATAATAATAAATGCTAAAGGTGGTTTGCAGAGGAGAAGGCGTGTATTTGATAGATGGTTTTGATTTATGTTGATGTATGATATGCAAGTTGAAATGATGGATGCATTTTTTTTTCAAGTAGTAGAGGAAGTGTAATGGTAAATGGAAGCATTATTGGTTTGGTTTAAGAAATTTATTTGGATTATTATATTGTTATTATTAACCCTATTTCCTCCATTAATCAGGAAAAAAAAGGGAAACATTAAACAATATTACGATACAACTTGAAACAGTATGTTAAGTATAAAGGGAATAACACGGGCACAAAGAAAGGAAAAAGTGTCTTAGTATATGTATATGTAGGTAGTAGGCAGCTATCAAACAGAAAGGTACTACCACCTGGGATGATATTAGAAGCATAATGTGTTTTCTAATGGTAGACCCTGCTGCCATATGGCATCATGAAAATTGTGACCAAGTCCCAGGTTGCTATCTAACATTCTGCCTCATTTACACACAATTGTCGTCCAGGGTTTGATTCCCGACTCGTGAGGTATTGTTTGTGAATATACAATATAAAATTAATTACCCAATAATGCAAAATACACAATACTGATTGCTGTACTGTATAAGAGTAATGTGACACGTAGTTTTAAAAGCCATGTAAGGTCAAATTAAAGTCACATGGCCAACACACATTTTACTTGACCCACCTAAAGTTTACCCTTCCTGGCGCCGACATGACAACCCATGTCACTTGTCAAGGCAAGTAAAAATTGCGCCGCCTTGGAGCCGCTACTATTATGATATACAGTATTTGTTTAATAATTATGATATAAATACAATTATGATAGGTGAAACACAACACCTTAAGAAAATCCTGCCCAGAGTGTCCACAGCATCAGGTAGCAGTAAAATGAACTCCAAATGAACCTATAGAATATTGCGCTTCAGTTGTTTGCTGACTTTGCTAGGTACGGTATGTCGTCCTCGTATAACGTTAATTTTTATGGTTTTGTTGATATGTGTTCCTGTATAATAGTTAAACATTTATAATGCTATAACATTTTCTATATTAAAATCTATTGATATAATAAATTAAATACTTTTTATATTATAGGGGAGTTTTGTCTGGGGGTTGAGTCATTTTTTCCTAGTGATAGTTGTACCATTTTTCCAGTGCCAATGTTTCTTGTGCCATTTGTACCATTTTCCGGTGCCATCTTTTCCTGTGCCAGTTTTCCTGTGTCATTTTTTCTTCTGCCATTTTCATACAATCGTACCGAACGACCACCACAAAGATCGGACTTCAATGTTTACACGCGTATGGACATCCAGAACGTTCATAAGGGTCATGCTGTATTGTCACATTCATTGGTACTCGAAAGGTTCACAGGGCCAGGCTTCATTGTTTACATGTTCAAAGGCACTCGGGGTGGTCACGGGGTATGGATTTCTTTGTTTAGACGTCAATTGGAACCAGGATCGCTGACAAGGGCCAGGCTCTGTGTTTACATGTTCATAAGCACTTCGATAGTTCATGCAGCCAGGCTTCTCCTTTTGCACGTTCACGGGAACCCAGACCGTTTGAAGGGACCAGGCTCCTCTGTGTACACGTTCATGGGAACTCAAAACTTCACAGGGATCTGAGGCCATCAAAGGCGGGAGGGGGGTTGCCTCCTCAATACCTTCACAGGCACCAGACGCTGACGTTATTCCGATAAACGACCCCATATTGTACTGGTGCTGTGCTCACTTTGTGTTATTTGTTTACTTTTTTATCTATTATTATTCTTCCTCATCTGTGCGATATTATTCGATTCAGTACGATGATTTAACTCCCTATGTGCAGTGCTCACTTACTCAGCAGAATAGATTACTGTGTACCAAGGGTTAATACACTGTCTTCAAGGGATTATTTCATTGTAGTTAAGGGATTACCTTATTATACTCAGGCGTTTATCTCACTTTTAATGTCAAGAGGAGGGTCACGGTGGAGGGGGGTAGGAAGGGATGGAAGGAGGGAGATGGAAAAATATGGTTGGAAGTGTAACAGGAGCTTATAATGATGATTTATAGTGACATGTGTGTGTGTGGGAGTAGGTGAGGGATGCTGGGAGAGAAAAAGAAAGGGAGGTGAATAGATGGTGGGGTGAAAGGAAGTGCATGAGGAGGTGGAGGGATGTTGAGTTGATGGAGATGATGTGTATGCAAAGGAGTGAAGATTGCTGAGCTGAGGAATAGATGAGTGAAAGGGGGGTAAGGGTTGCTGGGGTGAGAGGTAGTTGTGTGTATATGAGAGGAAGGAGGGGCAAGCTGGGGTGCTGTAGAGGACAACGCGACATATGTCTGGGGTCATTATTTTGTATGTATTAATCTACCGTTTTAGATACAAACGCCACACCCCCATCTTGACCAGGGCCACTTGTTTAATAAGTGACCCCCCTCTCTTTCACGCCCCTCTCTTTCACGCCCCTCTCTCCCATGCCCTTCTGTCCCACGCCCCTTTCTTCTGCGCTCTTCTCTTCCACGCCTCTCTTTTTTTCACGCCCTTCTCTTCCTCGCCCCCTTCTCCTCCACACCTCCCCATCCACGTCTCCCTTTGCTCCATTCACTTCTCTTCCACGCCTCTTTATTATCCACGCCCCTCTCATCCATACCTCCTTCTTCCACACCTCCCTCCTTTCCACGCCCCTCTCTTCCACGTCCTTCTCTTCCACGCCTCCTTCTCTTCCACGTTCTTCTTTTCCACATCTCTCACTTCCACGTGCCTCTCTACCAAGCCTCTATCTCTGCCGTTTTCCTCTTCCATGGCTTCTCTTCCACATTCCCCTTTCCACACCCCCATCTTGCACATCCCTCTCTTCCACGTCCATCTCATCCACATCTTCTTCTTCCATGTCCCTCTCTTCCACAGCTCCCTCTCTTCCACGTTTCTTACCCCTACGTCCCTTTCTTCCACACCCCTCTACCGCATCCCTCTTTTCCATGTCCCCCTTTTCTACGTCCTACTCTTCAGCGTCATTCTCTTTCAGGTCCCTCTTTTCCTCACCTCTATCTTCCACGTCCCCTTCTTCCACTATCCTTCTTCCCCGCATCAGTCTTCCACGTCCCTCTCTTCCACACCTTCTCTTCCGCGTCCCTCTTTATCTCACCTCTCTCTTCCACGTCCTCTTCTTCCGCAATCTTTTCTTCCCTGCTTCCGTCCTCCACGTCCCTCACTCTCTTTATCTGGATACCCTTCTTTTTCATGCTCTCTCTACTATGGCTTTGGTTTATCATCCTTTGCTATCATACCTCCCATTTATATTGCTTTCTTTAACCTTTCCTTTACCGGCCCTTTATTATTATACACTCCGATTAATTAAAGTTCTTATTCCTACTTTTCAATCATTCCACTGTTGTATGTAGTCGCCTCTATCTCTCACAACTTGTTTATGTCCCCTTCTGTGTCTCTTGATCTAGTCTGTCGTCTCCTTACCTTTATCTCTTATATCTCATTCTTATCAGCATCTGTCTTTCAGTTATCTACTCTGCCATTCCTATATGGTTTGTATAATATACTATTATTATCTTTCTAGTCTGTCTATCTCTTTATACAATTTTATCCAACTCCTAGACTTTAACTCCCATATCTATATCTCCCCTTCCTCTAAATTTCCCCTGTCTCTTATTTGTGCCTCGGGTGTCTAATTCTCTTTACCTCTCTCTCTCTTACTTTTCAATCTCCCAGTCTCTTACTTCTCAGTCTACTCTTATCTCTCAATATCTCTCTTTCTCCTATCTGTCTCTTGCATTCAGGCCATACCTTTCCTCTATTCCCTAATTATCTAGACACTCCGCCATGGTCGCTGGAGTATTGGCTTCTCGGTGACTGCTAACAACCCCTCATTTAATCTCTAATTGCATCCTAATGATCTCACGACGACCTGAAATAACTCTCAGATATATATCGACAAGACTAGATCAATGATGAGGGCACGACGCCGGGTTATCATGTTAAAGGTGTAGGGTGAAGAGGAGGCGTGATTTTTTGTTAGAATTTTTATTATAAGTTGTATGTCGTGTGTTTATTTATGTCTGATACTTTTTTTTAGTGGCAATACAGTGTGTGTGTGTGTGTGTGTGTGTGTGTGTGTGTGTGTGTGTGTGTGTGTGTGTGTGTGCGTGTATTGGTGACAGTGAGGTTGTGTGCAGCACACTTGCTGAGGAGGAGTAGGCCGTTGGGATTACACTTGTTTAGTCCATTTCTCCCTATGATTCCCTGCCAAATGTCAGCATCTCTGTCAACTCTGGCATTGAAGTCACCGACAAGCACAACTTTATCTTCTCTGGGGATAGAGGTTAGCACCCTGTCATGGTCGGCGTAAAAGGCCTCCTTGATGTCATCCTCTGCAACCAGTGTTGGGGTGTATGTATTGATGAAGAAGGCATGATGTGAGTGATTCAGTGGGACTCTGAGCGTCATGAGGCACTCGTTGATCCCAACAGGCATTTCAGTTAGCCTATGTAGGATGCATTGGTGTATGGCAAAGCCAACTCCATAAATGTGGTTTCTCTCTGTAAGCAGGCTTACCCTTCCAGAAGAAGGTATAGCCAGGCCCCCGTTCTGTGAGTCGACCATCGTCTGGGAACCGGGAATCACTAATGGCTACCATGTCGATGTTATATCTAGCTAGCTCTTTTGCCACAAGGGCGGTTCTTTTTTCAGGAAGCTCATTTGTGCCAGTATCCAGAAGGGGCCCGAGATTCCATGCAACGACCATAAGAGGTTGCATAGTTGTTTTTGTTTTGATCTGTGATTATGATTGTGTTTTCGACTGCATAAGGATGACCTAACTGGGTGCGGTTGCCCAGTCAGGTTGGTCCTATAGGCAGGCTATGTTTAGGGCACCTTTTCTAGCCCTTTTCCCATGTGGGGTGAGCAGAGTGGCTCCTCGAAAGGACAGCTCAGTCGCACAGACAGGACGCGATTGCACTGCTGCCTTGATCCCAGTGCATAAACGACCATTTTATCTATGCCGCCCATGTGCAGAGTTGTGACTAGAGACTCCCGGCAGCCATCTCTGCCTGTCTCCGTCGCCACTCGTCCGTCGCCATGGAACTTTTTGGGGTATTGGTGTTTTGATGATGATGATAAGTACGATGAGCTGGATAATGGCTGTGCGTGAGTTGATTTATGTGGTGAGGCAGGAGTCTTACACCTACCAAGGTTAATCCTTAAGGTAGCGGTGTAGTGGTTGGTAGGCCCCAGGACGTGTCCACATGCCAGTGGGCCTATGCGCCGTCCCTCTGGGGCCCACTGCTGCTCCGAGATCCCCTACTGGTCTAGCCTGGGCCCACGAGGCACCCAGTTACCGTGTGTTGCCACGAGGAGGCACAGCAGGAGACTTGATGGTGATCAGGTTGTGTTTACTGGCAGGGGAGGACTTTTGCAAGTTGCTTCCCTGTTCGCCACGAGGGCTAGCTAGCGGTGATAGTTGAAAGCGAGGGGAAGCAAGCAGTGCTCGCACCTTAACACTAACAGAATGCTGCCACACTAAACGCATTACACCACCCTGTACACACATACATACACACACACACACGCATAGTAGTAATGTGTGTGTCACTTCATTCTCCATGTGATTATGTCTGTACAAGTCTGCTTCCAAAAATGTCCCTCATATTTAACTTTTACTTGGTTCAAGACAAAAACAGGTTTTGGTTCAAATATTACAAAGGAAAATGCGATGGGATATGGGAGGAGATGAGGGGTATACTGTACACTGGCCTGACTTACTAAGATGTAAGAACGCAGACAGTACGCTGAATATCATAGCCAGTAAAGTTAACCATTTGATCGATAAATATATAGGACAAATGATGAGAAGGACTGGAAGATGTATGCCACAATCAGGAACAAAGCAAAAACAGTGTGTAGAAGGGCTGAGAAATAGTTCCAGAGGCAGATTGCAAGTAAGGGTAAGTCAAACCCAAAGGCTTTTTATCGCTATGCAAAGTCGAAATTAAAATCGCGAATAGGCATATCGGAGGCGTTTAACAATTTTTTTCCTTAGTGCTCACAAGAGAGGATGCGAAGAATCTTCCTGCATTTGAGGAAAGACGGTTTGACACAGCGTTGACCCACATTGTGTTCTCAGAAGAGGGTACAAGAAATAAATTGACAAAGCTAAAGATTTATAAGAGTTCCGGCCATATACACCCCAGTGTTAAGAGAAATGTTCTGCAAATGCCTGGATGAGCGAAAGGTACCCAGTGACTGGAAAATGGCTTATGTGAGTCTCTTCTTCAAAAAGGGAGATCGTCACTCCACGAATAATTATAAACCAGTAAGCCTGACCAACAAAGTGTGTAAAGTACTAGAGTGCATCATAAGAGATGCCATGATGGAACTTCAACTACGAAACAACCTTGTAAAGGACTGCCAACATAGTTTTATGCCGGGACGATCCTGCTTAAGACAATTACTCAAGTTACTTGTTGTTTGGGCAAAATTTTTAGAATAAGGCGGAAATATCGACAATATATACTTTGACTTTGCCAAGGCTTTCGACAGCGTACCCCATGAAAGACTGAGAATTAAATTGGAAGGGTGCGGGATTCGGGGAAATGTCTTCGTGGAGGTCGGAGACTTTCTTCACGATTGCAAGTAGTGTGTGGTAATTAATGGCACGAAATCGTCATTTGTATCTGTGACAAGCGGGGTACTACAGGACTGTGTATTGGGACCGTTGTTGTTTGTTAACTTCATAATATATGACATGCCAGAAGCTAAACACTATTGCATACAAATGTTTGCGGACGATGCCAAGCTATTTCGGGAAATTAAGAACCAAACAGACTGTGAACAGCGACAGAAAGATATCTATGCGCTTCAAGAATGGTCGAAGAAATGGGTGCTAAGAATCAATGTCACAAAATGCAAGAGGATGCACCTAGGCCACACCAACAGTAAGGAAGCGTATGACACCTCCTAGCAGGACAAAGAAGCTGCATTAAATAAGACCAAATGTGAAAATTACCTGGGTGTATATGTCGACAAGGAATTTAAATTCTCTGGCCATTGTCAAAAGAAGGTGAATCTAGCAACGAAACTAGTAGGTCTTATAAGAAGGTTATTTAGATATCTCGATGATCCGTCTTCCGTCACGATCTTTAGATCTTCAAGAGTGAGGTGCTTCCCCGTCTGAGGACTGTCACCCCGTCTGGTCTCCGAGATATGCTAGAGACTGTCAATTGAGTGAAAATGTCCAAAGGAGGGCCACCAGACTGGTGCCTGCTCTACGGAACCTCAGCTACCCAGAGCTGGCGGACGCTCGCCCCACAAGTGGTCGCAGCTCAAGGCTGAAGAAACCACAAGTCCAGAAAACAGTGAGGGCAAACTTTTTCGGAGTGAGAATTGTGAACTCTTGGAACAATCTGCCAGAGAGTGTTGTGAAGGCACCGAGTGTGAGCTGTTTCAAGACCAGACTTGACCAACAGTGGAGCAAGTTCATACATATTCAGGAGCCAGTTCATACCCAGTACTTGTCAACAGGGCGTAAAAGACGTGACCGACCGCCCAAGCGGCTAACGAGCCGATCAGTGGCGAAGAAGATAAAAGTAAAAGTAAGTAAAAGTAAAGACAAATTTGACAATAAATGGGCCTGGATTATTTTTTTATATACTTGTATATACCAATCTTGTATAGTCTTATCATTGACTTAAATTTATCTTGTATGTCAGCACAAACATCACACACATGATTTCTCAGCCGGGATCCCGGAAGGTATTTTCTGGTATTAACAAAGCCTTTTACAAATCCGTAAACTGCACGTACTATTTAGTCCAGTTAAATTAGCTCGAAAATGACAAATGGTGGAGATAATTTATATTAACATTAAATTTTGCATCCACACTCCTGAAGGCTATAGAAACCAAGATCAAAAGAGTTCCCCTCCGTCCGGGAGGGAACATCCCCACTTTTTGGCCCCAAACACCCTCCCCCATAAAAAGGGGGGGGGGGGGGTCCCATCACTTTTTTGCATTTTCCATCTAAACTATGCATTAAACAATAATATTTTATAAAGCCAACGATACTGGAAATATGATTTTAAACAAGATTTTATCTATTCATTTTCCCATAGGTGTTACAGTTTTTGTGTAATCCACGTCTGAATTTGAGGGAATCTTTTCGTGTGTAGTGAACAAAATTATGCTCGCACATATAGTTAAAATTATAGAGCAGAAAATTTCTATTCGAATAAATGACAATCACATTTCTGTAAAATTTTGAAGCTTTTCCTCATTCATTCAAAACAAATTATTTTCCAGGTATGACATAGAAAACTGCTGTGTTACCCGAGTGAAGCTACTTGGCACCCAATCACTATGGCGTCCGCAAGTGATTGCTTTTACTGTGGTAATACTTTAGCGGATGGAAAAACAGTGGTTATGAAGGACAGCATAAAGAACTTATGACGTGAATATCAAATCCGAAAAGACGGTTATTTTGAAATATTGATAAAAGTAGACACCATTGACATGCATATAGTTTGCAGACGTGAGTACACCAAAGAAAAAACAACATTACCAGGGATTTAGAAGGACGAAGTGGATCTTCAGAAGTTTGTTTTAAGGCTTCAGCAGCATTATCCATTCATCAATACAGGAGACCTCGTTTCGTTGTCCAGTGGTCTGGTTGCAAGAGAAAACATAAACCGCTACAAAGCTCTAGATGTTGACAAGAAATTGATGGATGTAGCCCTTAAAGGCAAAGACTGTTTTTAAGATATGAAGGTAAAGCACACCAAAAGAGTGAAGCCAATTTCTTACATGAATACAAGTGTCAGCATTGCTGATGATATAAGAACATAAGAACATAAGAAAATAAGGAGTCTGCAATAGGCAGGTTGGCCTGTGCATTAGGGTGTGTCATAGGAGGGAAGATCAGCTAAAACTAATGGCCCATCACTTTTTTGGTAGATTTTAGTGTATATAAACAGAAAATAATTTCAGTTTCAATATTTTGCAACCTTTTGCTAGGTAAATTTTAGCATTAGTGCATTACAATTAAATAGTGAACATTGCTTTCTGACTTCATTCTTTAACAACCGAACTAACAATATTTTTTTCTGTTTCAGATTCTGATGCATTTATAAGTTGATAATATTTGCGATGGCTGCTTGTGTCAGGACGAAGAACCAAAAATCCAGCCATCTCAGTCACTATCTTGGGTCTGGGAGAGAGCTCCTGAAGTCGGAGTTGCCTACATTGAGAGATGCTTTGAGATAAGGTGTTTTAATCAGGCAAATCAGTGAAAAGAACCAAAGAACTTACACAAACAAAGACATTGCCAGTGATATGACCAAAGCTGTCTTGGCACAGTACACTCTGGCTAACGCTCAGTTCAAGCCTCCAGTCATAACAAGTCAGAAGAAGATTAGTGAGAGACTGCTAGCCAGTTGGGAAAAGGCAAGAGATATCTCTTGGGAGAGGAAAACTTGCAGTTAAGGACAGCTTTGCCAAGCAACTGGACCAGTTATTTGACATAATTACTTGCAAGTGCCCAATTGTTCTCTGTCCTGAGTTTGGATGGGATCGTGACTGTAAATCCGAGGCCCACATCTCCTGTATTTGCAAGCGTGAACTGAAGATTCCTGTGATCGAACTGGCATTTGTCAAAGCACAGAGAGAGAAGACTGGCAGTATAGGGGCTCTCATGATTTCTAGCCAAGATATTCCGGAGTCCAAGAGACAGGAGGCTGCCACAGAGACACAGAAGAGGAGAAGAGTTGCCGAGGAAAAGAGACTTGAGAAGGCCCAGGGTGAGGTAAAAAAGGCCGATGATTGGAGTCAAGCTGATTCAGAGTTTAATGACTTCCCCATGGCTGATCCGAGTGCTGACCAGGAGAATGGTGACTTTGTCCCTAACCCAGAAAATAATGATCCCAAACCTTCCAGGCATAAGATTCGAAATAGGAAAGATATCCCGAGCATAGCTCTGGCCAGCATGCGACACCACACTGGTCTCAGAGAAACTGCAGAGATAGCAACAGCTGCCTGGATGGGTGGTTTGATAACACCTGATGATGTTCACCTGGTGATAGATCATAACAAAGTAAGAGAGCTCAGGAGAAACTTGTCAGTAACCTAGAAGAGGAGTTTGATAAGGGGATAAGAGAAAATGGAATCAATTGTTTGTTCTTTGATGGGAGAAGGGATGACACTAAAGTGTTCATGAAAGTTGGAGATTCTGACAAGTTGTTCCCTGCCATGGTGAAGGAGGAACACTACTCCTGCTGCAGTGAACCAGGAGGGAAGTATTTGTGGCATTTCACTCCAGAGAAAGATGACATCAGGAAACCAGCTGAGATAATGGCAGATAACATTGTGAACTGGCTCAGAGAGAGGAACGTAGACCAGACCCTGCAGGCCATTGGAGGGGACAGCACCAACACGAACACAGGGTGGCAAGGGGGGGTCATACAGTGGATAGAGCGGAAGATTGGGAGGAAGCTGGTCTGGATTGTTTGTGACCTCCACACCAACGAGTTGCCACTCAGACATCTGATCCAGGAGCTGGATGGCAAGACTCTTTCAAACAACAGATGGTCTGGTCCTCTTGGCAAGATGCTGGACTCTGCCACTGAGTTAGAAATAAATCCGAGCTTTGAAAAAATCACAGTTGGCCCTCCACTCGTTGAGCTTGCACATACTGTCATTGACGACCTGAGTACTGACCAGTACTATGGTTACATGATTTGCAGTGCCATCAAAACTGGGGTCATGCCTGATAGACTTGCTTACCTGCAGATAGTCCAGTCTCACATTCTAGGTGGCTCACGGCTCTCAGGTTCTGCAGAATTTGGGTCGCTCATCATAAACTGAAAGGGAACCAGCTTCACAACCTGAGACTTATTGTCCAATTCATCGTGAGTGTCTACTTGCCAAATTGGTTCAACACCAAGGTCAAGTCATCGTTCTCCGAAGGTCCGAGGCATGTTCTCTTCCAGCTTGAGCTCCTGAGGAGTCAGCCAAGGAAGGTTGTTCAGATTGTGGAGCAGACTGTGAGGAGATCTTCCTGGTATGCTCATCCCGAGGCAGTTCTGCAGACAATGCTCTGCAGTAAGGATGAGGAGGGGAGAAAATTGGCAGTCAAAAAGATCTTGGATATGAGACTTATGAGAGGATCTGGGCATGACAATCAGTTGGTGACGATTCCTTCAGGGTCAGGAAGACTCCTGAAGTCAATCTAGGTGCCAAGACCCTCACTGATCTCATAGATCTGGATAACATCCAGGCTGGCAGTGAGCCCCCTCTTACCTGCAGCCTCACCAATGTTCAAGTCAGAGCTTTCCTGGACAACCCCATGCATGTCCCTGCCTGGCCTCGCACCCAGAGTATAGAGCGTTGTGTACAGCACAAGTGAGCGAGGCCAGCAGTCACGTGTACAGCCAGAGGAGGGAAGGCTACATCCGAGCTCAGGTGGTCAGCAGGAGGTGATGAGTAGAAACAGAAGCAAGAAAGACATGTTCTCTATGGTGTGCAGCAACACCGGGTCGTAGTAGTAAAACCGGTTTTTGTATTTGATGATTTTGTTTTCTAAAGGAATATTAAATTTAATAAATTTGTCAAGATCATTCGTTTCACTATTCTGGATCATTTTCATCCTAATAAATTAACCTGATACATTTACTTTACTTTAAATAAGCTATTTAGTGGTGTTGATAAAAGGGTGGGAATACTGAATTTTCATAAGATTTCAAGTTAAAATTTACCTAGCAAAAAATGAAAACTTTTCAAATCTGAAGATATCACCTGATTCTGCACATAGTGTGCATGGCAGCTCCTGTCGAGAGTTACTACCACTCTCTATCATCCATGAATCTATCTAGCCTCCTTGTGAAACTTTCCAGGGTTCCAGCACTTACTACAAAGTTGCTAAGCTTGTTCCACACGTCCACCACCCTATTTGTAAGCCAGTTCCTTCCTATCTCCCTCCTAAACCTCAACTTATCCAACTTAAATCCGTTGTTCCGAGTCCTATCCTGCTCGGATATTATAAGAACTTTATCTATATCACCTTTATTGATTCCTTTCACCCACTTGAATACTTCTATCATATCTCCCCGCACTCTTCGTCTTTCTAGGGAATGCAAGTTAAGTTTCTTTAACCTATCCTGATATGGAAGGTTTCTAAGTCCCGGAATCGTTTTCGTCATTCTTCGCTGCACCGACTCTAATGAATTGATATCCATTCTATAATAAGGGCACCAGAACTGAACCGCATAATCGAAGTGCGGCCTGACTAGCGCAAGATATAGTTGCAATAAGACCTCTGCACTCTTCTTATTTACACTTCTAGATATAAAACCCAATACTCTGTTTGCCTTATTTCGAACATTAACGCACTGTTTTCTAGGCCGTAGGTCCGGGCTTACAAGTACCCCTAGGTCCCTTTCACAAGTCGACTTCTCTAGGTTGATGTTGTTAAGGCTGTATACATTGACAGTATTTGTTCTTCCAATATTAAGTACGCTGCACTTGCTGGTGTTGAATTTCATTTGCCATTTTTCAGACCACCCCTGCAGTTTATTTAGATCCTCCTGTAATTCATTTGCATCCTACCCTGTATTAATCTGCCGCCCTATTTTGGTGTCATCCTCAAGCTTGCTTAGGTCACTGCTGATCCCAGTATCTAAATCGTTTATGTAGATTATGATCAAGAGTGGGCCTAGTACTGACCCCTGGGGAACCCCACTGGTTACACGACCCCACTCAGATTTAACACCATCTACGCTGACCCTCTGCGTTCTATCTGTGAGCCATGATTTTATCCAATTTAAAACTTTCCCCTCGATACCATGAGCCTTAATTTTTCTCAGAAGCCTCTGATGCGGTACTCTGTCAAATGCTTTGCTAAAGTCTAAGTAAATAACATCGTAATTTTCGTCATTATCTACTACCTCGAAGACTTTCCTAAAAAATGTCAGCAGATTTGTTAGACAAGATTTTCCCTTTGTAAACCCATGTTGAGAGTCGTAGATTAATTTGCTTTTCTCTAGATGCGATAGGATGTTATCTGCTATAATTGATTCAAGAAATTTCCCCACTACTGACGTCAAACTGATCGGCCGGTAATTTGACGCTGATGCTCTGTCTCCCTTTTTGAATATGGGTACTACATTTGCCTGTTTCCACAAGTCTGGCACAACTCCGGTGTCTAATGATTTTTTAAATAAGTTTACGAGGGGTCCTCTAATCTGTTCCCTACACTCTTTCAAGACTCGAGGGAAAATTTCATGCTGCCCTGGGGATTTTGTCTTCTTTAGTTTATTTATCTTCTTAAGAACATCCTCTTTTCTGATAGTGATATTCTTGAATTTCTCTTCTTCCTTTCCCTTAAATATCAGTTGTACCTCTGGAATTTCATCTCGAATTTCCTCTGTGAAAACTGATAAGAAGTAGCTGTTCAATACTTTGCTTATTCTTCACTGCCATTTATCACTTCTCCCCTCCCTGACTTTAAAGGCCCAACTTTGTCCTTGACACAACTCGGTTATTTAAAAGAATAACATGCATTGTTAAACTGCCGCAAGACTTAGAGAACTGTTTCAGTCATGAGTTGGCTTCATTCCCGCTCTCCATATTTGACGAAACAGGTTTGATGAGAAATACGAAGAAATCGTCTTTGTATGACATTTTCAACACTGTAGAAGAACGAGCAGTTGAATTATCAGGATGCAAATATATCATTGATGGGGGTAATTCAATCCAACGTGTAGTTTGGCCAAAGCAAGGCACAGTTGCGGACGTTCATGCTGCTTATGTCCAGTTCATTAGAAAACATTATGGTGAAGATGTAACTGTAATATTTGATGGTTATTCAACAAATGAAATTAGTACAAAGAGCAAAGAGCGTCAAAAAAGACTTTTGAAACGAACTTCAGCAGAAATCTTGTTTGATGAGAATACAGCTCTAACTGCGCCTAAGAAAAATTCTTGAGTAATCTAAAAAACAAAGAGCGTCAATATGCAATTGAAACAAAGATTTGAGAAAGAAGGTATTGAGACATATTGCCACAGATGATGCTGATGTACTAATTATTCGAAGTGCTATCAATAGATCTTATCAGCATAACTCCATTGTTGTAGGTGAAGAGAATGTAGATCTTCTAGCTCTGCTTATTGCTATTACTCCAGAAGACAGGGATATTATGTTTTTAAAAAGAAACCCACGGAATCCTTTCGGCAAGATTTTATATTTCTCGAGATTTGCAGCCCTCAAATATTCTAAAGAACTGCAAGGAATCAGTTTTGGTAGCTCATGTTTTAAGTGGTTTCGACACAACGACCTCATTTTACTGGTTTGTAAAAATTAAAACTATTAATCTCTTGAACAAAGATGACTCTCTGCATGAAATGGTATCAGTTTTCAACAACCCTCAATCGACTCATGATGAAGTTGCAGCCGCTGGAGAGCGTTTCATTCTCACTTTGTATAAAGCCTGCAAACTGAAACAAATCTCATTCATTACAGATTTTACTATTTTAACAAACCTGTGTCACTCAAATAATGCTGTGTTATTATCAAACCTTCCGCCCACTTCTGCAGCAGCTAGGCAACTTTCTTATCGTCTTTTTTACCAAGGTCAGACTTGGCGAGGGAAACACTTTAGCCTGAGTTGTGGTGCTGGAAAAAATTGCAATTCTCTGTCACCCGTCTACACAAATGGGGCACCAGCCCTTGCAAATATTTTGAAATTATTTCATGAGGCTGCAAATTAGGGTGCGGAAAGCGGTGTGGTTGTGTAAAATGTGGATTACCCTGTTATTTAATGGACAGTAATTGTCATTGCCAAAGTTGTCCGAATTCCGAAACAGCAGATGATCCCACTGATGACCTTATTGTGACTAATGAACAGTTCTTTTGAAGTAACTATTGGCATCATCTTAAACGAAAAAAAACGTGGAATAGGTCTAATGGGGAAACCACTATAAAAAAACGAGCCAAAAATTCTAACTCAATGGTGGTGTGGAAATCAGTTTGTGTTGCAAATATATTGAATGAATCGGAAAAAGATTTGAAAGCTGGTTAAAAAAAATATATATTTCACTGAACCTGTAGAGGATCTTACGCTCTACAACTTCACCTATATAGGGGCGCTGGTGGTAGAGCGGTACCGCTCTTGCCTTGCAAGCTAGATGTCACGGGTTCGATTCCCGGGCCGGTGGAAGTTGTTTGGACATATTTCCTAGCCCCCCCATTAGTCCCTGTTCACCTAGCAGTAATGTAGGGTACCTATCGTAAATCGAAAGTTGCGAATTCGTATTCAGGGTATGTTGTTGGAACTTCCAATAACTTGATGACATAAACCATTGACTCTTCAGGCTTCTACATCCTTGACTGTTCAGGCTTCTACGCCCTTAACTCATGAGACACAAAGGCAAGTATGAACTTAGCATACTTCCCTGTTGGGCGCTGTAAACACTTCTGCGCTTCACCTTGCACAAGGATGTAGGGGGGTGCCCAATAAAAAAAAAGAACTTCAACTGTATAAGGATCTTTAATGAAAAATTAGGCGTTCTTTAGTTATTTGTTGAAAACTAGAGCGAGTATCATTTTTTTTTCACTTCACGCAAAAAGTTTCCACCGAATTCAGACATGGATTATACAAAAACTTCAACACCTATGAGAAATATGAATAAAGACAATCTTGCCTAAAATCTTATTTCCAGTATTTCTTTTTTCTTATAAAATATTATCGTTTAGTGCAAATTTTAGCTGGAAAATGCGATAAAAGTAAGAGGAACCCACCTTTTGGGGTGTGGGAGGGGCGTTTGGGGCCAGAAATGGGGGATGCTCTTCCCGGACGGAGGGGAACACTTTTGATCTTGATTTCCATAGCCTTCAGGAGTAAGTAGGCAAAACATCATCGTAATTAACATTTTCTCCACCAAACATCCTAATTTGACTGGACTAATTACTTATATTGCAGTACTATACAGGTTGGCGACCTTGGTGACGCCACTGACGTCGGTGCCAGGATGATAGAGTTTCAGTAGCGGGGGAGACTTGGTCGTGATTTTTTAAGATATTTTAAATGCAAGAAAAATTAATGTTCTTTTTTAAATAGTGAATTAATAATTCTGGGTGTTTCTTTTAAGAATGTCTTACAAAAAAATCGTCTACCTTTAGGAAGAATTTGAATTTCTTATTTTGCTTTATTCTTTAAGTTGAAATATTTATACCTTACATATTTAACTCGATATAATGCTGTCTTATCATTCTGACTTTTCAAAGGAGTTTTCCTGAAGTATGTATATATATATATATATATATATATATATATATATATATATATATATATATATATATATATATATATATATATATATATATATATATATATATATATATATCATGTAAATCCACAATGGAAACGTGGATAAGATAAATCTTGATAAAATCACACGGGAAAATGGAAACAACGGAGTACCTTAGCTTTCGTCTTTAATCAATGAAAACGTGGATAAGATAAATCTTGATAAAATCACACGGGAAACAACGGAGCACCTTAGCTTTCGTCTTTATTCAAGACATCTTCAGAGGCAACTGGATTACATGGACAGGGAGAGGCTTAAATATACATTAAATATACAAGGTGACCTTAAAAACATGAGGTCAGGTCATAATGATGTAATCCACTAATTCCCACACCAACACACACGTAGAGGAGCTTAAGAGAACGGGGGTGGCGTGACTAGTCAGGTCAGGTCAAAAATAAGGGACCCACTAAATAACTATCATACATCAAAGGTTTTTAAAGCATTTTTATCCTTGGGCCACTGACAAATAAATTTATGTAACATATTATCAGTTTTGAACAGGCCATCACTAAGGTTTATTGATTTTAATTCCTTAATCAAACTAGCTTCAACCAGAAGTCTTTCTGTGACACAAGATGATTTAAATACTTCTAAGTTTTTTTCCCAAGCAGTGCCTTGTTCGTTCATGTTAGGAATAATAATCATCCCATGATTCTAATAACCACAACCATGATTATAACAACCACGACCATGATTATAACAACCACGACCATGATTATAACAACCACGACTATGATCATAACAACCAGGACTATGATTATAACAACCACGACCATGATTATAACAATCACAAATATGATTATAGCAACCACTACCATGATTATAACAAGCACGACCATGAGTATAACAACCACGACTATGATTATAACAACCACGACCATGAATATAATGTAATGAGACAAATCTCACATGAAGAAGATTACATATAGGTAGAATATTGATAGTATAAGAGTATAAAAAAGAGGAAGACTTTGGTAGCGTGGCCGTGATAGATATTTACACTTATCGTATCTTGTACGTCTTTACAACATCTATTACGTCTTAAGGGCGACTTCTCAAACACCGCTTCGTTACAACTCTTTATTAATTACGAACCTGACATGGACACATTAATAACACCTTCTATTGAAGTTACTAGGGCATTATATTTACGTTACTAGGACATCATATTACGTTACTAGACACTCTGATTCTCGGACACGAACATGAAATGAATACACTTCCCACGTAAGTAACTCATCCCATGGAAAGCTCTGACAAACACTCACGTGACCTAGGGGAGGCCTAGCAGGTGGTCCTGGGTTGTCTCTATGGGAGACTGCTTAGCTGGGTGCCGGAGGGAAGTCTCGGTCCTGACCGGAGGCGACTTGCCTCCGGCCCCTGACTTCTCTAGCGGACTCGGGGTGGTAGCTGGCCCTTCTTGGTTACAAGACACACTCTCTCTCTGTCCCTCTCTCTCTCTCTCTCTGGGGAGAGGGAGGACTAGGACGTCCTATATATTGGGAGGCGAGCCGTCAGGTTGAGCTGATCGGGGGGGGGGCGGCGAAGGGTCTCCTTACATTTGACCTCGCTAATGTAGGGTCAGGTCTGGACTTCTTCTGCGGTGTAGGTTATTGTGTATATTGGGAGAGAGTCGGCCGGTGCCTTCTTACATGTGTGACATGGGAGGGGAGCCTGGCTGATTTATAACCCTTGGTCAGCCGCGAGGGATACCCTTACACTTGACCTCCCTAATGTCGGGTCAAGTCTGGACTGTTTCTGAGATGTAAGCTGTGATCTGACAACCCATCACTACACCTCCTGCCAAGACCAAAGCTTTCATGCTCAGAGAACTGATGACACATTTTAAGTAGACAGTAACATCATGTGCAGTATCTAATATAGTCCCTGAGGCGATAATGCATCCTTACATTTTACAAATTATAACACTAGAGATGTATGTTTTTCTACTGGCATAGTTTGATCTGACAAAGCTTACTATACCTCCCGCCAAGATTAAAGCTTCTATGACAGGAGAAAAAACATTAAAATACTTACACAATAAGTGAACATAGAGTGATCTAAAGATCCGTCATATCTAGCATAGTGTCCGAGGCAAACTTGCAAATCACATTCTACAAACAAAAACAGGTGTTACATTGCCTAACCAGGCCGTGTCAAAATAATAATTCATCTCAGTCAGTAAATGGCTACAACATTGTGTTTCGTAGTGCAAAACATTGATCAAATGAACTCATAGAAAAAGTGACTAATCTTTTAAAAAAAAATAACATTCTTTGTAGTACATGATAACAAAAATCAGAGAATTAAATACAAAATACAAAATGCTCCTACTTCACATGTTAGGGTGTTATATCTTTTTATTACACATCAACAACATCAACAACATCAGTACATTTGTTGGGTCCAGCATGGCTCAAGTCCTCCATCCAGCTGGTATCTGAAAATAAGGAATGCCGGCAGCACAACAGCGGTAGTCGGTTGGTCCTTCTGATGATCCACCTTTTCATCGTCGACTTTCTTCTGATGTCAGCACAGGACGTCTTCTGCCTTCTTTCGTCACATAGCACGTCTTTCTTTCTTCAATACCGCACCTTGTAGGTCGTGTCACCACATCTGACTTCTTCTCACTTCCTCCTGGTTTCTATAATATTCCAGATGATTTTTCTGTTCACCTGCGCTTCCTCTACGTTTAGAGCATTTTCATATTCCAGATGAATTTTCTGTTCATCTGCGTTTCTTTATACATCTTCATTTTCATATTCCAGACGATTTTTCTGCTCATCTGCATTTCTTTATACATCTTCGTTTTCCGTCATATTCCAGATGAATTTTTCTGCTCCATCTGTATTTCTTCTCTGCAACATCATCATTTTTCAACATATTCCAGACGATTTTCTGTTCATCTGCCGTCGGCCCCCTCCGGCCGGGATGAAAGCCGGTCCACTGCTTGGGCTGTCGTCTCCTTAGATGACTGTAAGGCAGGTTCCACGGACCAGGGCTCGCCCTCCGTACGTGAGTGCCGGCGAGACCAAAGACCGTCCTGTCTTACACCTTTCACAATGGTGAATCCCTCCCTGGCTGGGCTCACCAGGGTTCGTTGTGTGGCGCTGCATTCCACACTCCTTAACTTCCTAAAGTAGAAAAATATAAAATCTTCTTAATCCTAGACCAGGGAGGACTTGAAAGAAGTGGGGTGGTGTGTGGCGGGTGTGGTGCTGCATTCATCACGCTTCTTCTTCTCTGCTTATATGTGCTGTGGTTGGATTCCGGCTAGCCATGGGGCGGTACTGTGTGTGACATTTGACAGAAACAATCCGAAAGGGATGATGGATTAGTTGGAAGTGTATCCGTAAAGAAAAACAAATATTTACTTTATACGTTACGTCAATGTTTGGCAACTATAGTTTCCGTCACGACAATATTCTCATTAGGCTGGGTCGGGGAGTGAAGCTCTGCTCACTACATTGAATATTATTTATCACTACGCGTCAAAGAGTACATTACAAATCATACTAGCATAAAAACACACTGAGTGAAGCTCTGTAATTATCGCAATATTAAGTAACACTAACCACCAATTTCGAAGCATAACTCACAGGACAAAACATTGGTGGTCACACGGGCGGGCGGAGCGGGAAACATTCGGCCATGATGCGCGCCTGGTGGGGTGAGGTGTAGAGTGGCGTAACCGGGGCGGGGCGCGGGGCGGGGCGGGGCGGGGCGGAGCGGAGCGGGGTAGGGCAGGGCAGGGCGGAGCGAGGCGGGAACGGATGGGTACGGAGGGTGAGGTGAGGATTAGGACAAGGAGGAGGATGTAGGTTGTAAGACATGTTAAGTTATAACAGTTAGTATAGACACAGCTTCTATCACTAAAACACAATGGGTACATTTAACACTGACCGACAATTAAAATGCACTTGGGATACTGAGAACTTCACAGAACGTGGGGGACACTGAGAAATTATATTAAGCACTGAACATATTTCTAGAAAAAATTCGCGCATACCACGACGAGAGACATTTACTTGAGCTGTAACGGTGACACACTAGGACACTTTTCACGCTACTATGCAGGAACTCCTTATCACGCACTTTCCAACAATACTCAAACAACGAGTCAGGTGTTATGGCTAAAATGAGGGAGGACATGGGTTTACGTTAAGTACACTGTTACCAATAACAAGGGACGAGGAGGGCGTGAGTTAACGTTATAGTACGCTGCCACGAATATAATGTTACGAATGCAACCACCCTTGTACTGCCTGCTTCGTCAAGATAGTTACGAGATTACTTCAAAAGATTCTAACTATCACTGTACTGAACACTAAAGTTAAGAGGCGTGAGTTTTACGTTAAGTGCGCTGCCACCATTGTAATGAGACAAAACTCAGAAGAAGAAGATTACATATAGGTAAAATATTGATAGTATAAGAGTATAAAAGAGAGGAAGACTTTGGTAGCGTGGCCGTGATAGATATTTACACTTATCGTATCTTGTACGTCTGTACAACATCTATTACGTCTTAAGGGCGACTTCCTAAACACCGCTTCGTTACAACTCTTTATTATTTACGAACATGACATGGACACATTAATAACACCTTCTATTGAAGTTACTAGGGCATTATATTTACGTTACTAGGACATCATATTACGTTACTAGACACTCTGATTCTCGGACACGAACATGAAATGAATACACTTCCCACGTAAGTAACTCATCCCATGGAAAGCTCTGACAAAAACTCACGTGACCTAGGGGAGGCCTAGCAGGTGGTCCTGGGTTGTCTCTATGGGAGGCTGCTTAGCTGGGCACCGGTGTGTCGAGAGGGCGACTGCTTAGCTGGGACACCAGAGGGAAGTCGGGGAGGGAAGTCCTGCATGACTCTCCTCCCGTGAGCGGGACTCGGCTGTGGTGGACCTCCTCCTCCGATCCCTCTTTGTCTCTCTGTCTCTCTCTCCAGGCAGAGGGAGGACTAGGACGTCCTATATATTGGGAGGCGAGCCGTCAGGTTGAGCTGATCAGGCGGCGAAGGGTCTCCTTACATTTGTCCTCGCTAATGTAGGGTAAGGTCTGGACTTCTTCTGCGGTGTAGGTTGTTGTGTATATTGGGAGAGAGTCGGCCGGTGCCTTCTTACATGTGTGACATGGAAGGGGAGCCTGGCTGATTTATAACCCTTGGTCAGCCGCGAGGGATACCCTTACACTTGACCCCCCTAATGTCGGGTCAAGTCTGGACTGTTTCTGAGATGTACGCTGTGGTCTGACAACCCATCACTACAATAACAACAACGACAATGATTATAAAAATTTCAAATATGATTATAGCAACCACTACCATGATTATAACAAGCACGACCATGATTATAACAACCACGACTATGATCATAACAACCACGACCATGATTATAACAACCACAACCATGATTATAACAACCACGACCATGATTATAACAACCAGGACTATGATTATAACAACCACGACCATGATTATAACAATCACAAATATGATTATAGCAACCACTACCATGATTATAACAAGCACGACTATGATTATAACAACCACGACTATGATCATAACAACCACGACCATGATTATAACAACAACAACCATGATTATACCAACCACGACTATGATTATATCACCCACGACCATGATTATAACAACCACGACCATGATTATAACAACCACGACCATGATTATAACAACCACAACCATGATTATAACAACCACGACTATTATTATAACAACCACGACCATGATTATAACAACCACGACCATGATTATAACAACCACGACCATCTCTCTAACATACTATAGGAATAGCCGTATGTCTGTATGTGTGTCTGTTCTGGGCAGCCGAAACGGCACAATCGTTTTTCCCCAAACTTGGTGGAAAAATCGCAAGAAATTCGGAGAGTGGAACAATCCTGGTCCCATGTCGATGGTTTCTTTTGGAAGGCATTAATTAACCATTAATCATAGTCGTGGTTGTGGTTAATCATGGTAGTGGTTGTTATAATTATGGTCGTGGTTTTTATGATCTTAGTCGTGGTTGTTATAATCATGGTCGTGCTTGTTATAATCATGGTCGTGATCATTACAATAAGGGTCGTACCTGAGACTAACACAGGTAGAATAAACCCCACACCTAATCTTTAATCTCAGTAAACCCAGATTAACCTCACCTAATCAACAGGATTAGAGACTATTAGGATTGTACCACCAATACCGATACATTTCACACTGGATTAATAACAAAACATTTAATCAGATTTCCAATAGCTAATGTCTTACGGATACTGTAAGTATCTAGTATACTATAGTTATGAATAGAATAAAGGTTAGAATAATTAGTTAAAGAACTATTCGCCATAAGGAGAGGTTAAAATCATAAAAAAAAATTATTATAAATCACCGATGATCATTCCGAGATAAATTATATTATGAAGAGAAGTGACCTTGATTCTGGATAAATTAGTCACCATCTGCTTAAGTCATCACCTGTGTTAAGTCATTATAGTCATCATCTACGTTAGCCAGTTTTAGGCCTATCTCACATGTGACTGACCGACCATCTATGTTCTTTCTGCGCGGGGGTGTTAATTTAATTTTCAATGCGTCTTATTATTTACGCTGGTGGATGTAAGACCAGCTACTCTCACTGGTCAATTTGGTGTTATTCTTGTTTATAAATGCCTTCTAATCTGTCTCAAGTCTATCCGTCCTGTCTATTGCCATCCCAACTGTCTGTTCGTCTGCGTGGTGTTTGACTGTAAGCCCGTCTGTACTCTTTGTGTCGTCAAATCTGTCTGCCTTATCCGTTGTTGGCGTGTGTCTGCCTGTTTGTCTATTGTGAACCAGTCAATCAGCTGTCTGTCTGTCTGTCTGTCTGTCATGTTAGTTGCCATATTGTCTATTTGTGCATGTATGAATCTGTCTATTTTTTGTCAACCTCCTGTCTGTTTCACAATCTATATTCACCCTGTGTCTGTTGTAGCCATGTCTGTCTGTCTGTATGTATGTGTCTGTCTTATATTTTGTCTTTGTCTTTCATAAGTCTGTCTATCTGTATGTCTTTCTGTGTGTCCTTGAATCTGTCTTTATTATGTCTATGTCTTTTGTTTGTCCGCTTCTCTCTCTCTCTCTCTCTCTCTCTCTCTCTCTCTCTCTCTCTCTCCATTTTTATCCTTACTATCTCTATCTTTATTTATATATCTCTATGTCTCTCCATTACACTACTCATCATATAGATAGCACTTTTTCTTCCTTATAAAATAGGTGATTTTAATATGGTATTCTGGGAACTTTAAAAAACACATCCCTCCATTCATACCTCTACCTCTCACTATCCCTCTCTCCCATCTCCTTTCCTCCCTCGCCTCTTAAGGATAATAATGCTTCAGTCTCTCTTCTTCTCCCTTTCTATTTTCTCCATGCATTCCTGTTATAATCTTTTTATCTCTTCTCTTTTTCCATGTACAGTCAGCCACAGGATTAAGTATACACTGTAGCTGTAAGCTCCGAAAATGCTCTGATAACGTTGAAACTGCGCATCCAGACGCATGATGAAACTCACCTCCCCCCCCCCCACTTGTTATCTCAAACTATTTTCGGTTTCCCCTTCTTTATTCTTCTATTTTCTCATCTTCCTTCCTTTACTAATCAAAACAATTTGAAAAAAAAAAGTACGCTAAGAGAAAAAGTGGGGGGAGGAGGAGGGAGCCGTACGATAACTGTAATCTTCCGGATGACAGCGTACAATGACATCTTTTGCCAGCTTAATTAAAAATGGATAATTAATGCCTTCATAAGGAAACCATCGACATGGGACCAGGTTTGTTCCACTCTACTAATTTTTTGCGAATTTTCCACCAAGTTTGATGAAACACGATTGTGCCGTTTCGGCTGCCCAAACTAGACACACAGACAGACAGACAGACAGTTACACGTCTAGTCCTATAGCTTATTAGATATTTCATATAACACTAAAGTAGCCAACACTGAAATCCATTTGGAATACGCATAAGTACCAATATCGTTATGATTTATTAGCAGCAAATGTTTGGCGGGGTAGATAGGTAATGAAGGTGTGTGTGTGTCGCGACGATGTCACATATTTTCCTGCCACTAACCTCCTCCTTTTTTTCATGGTTCATTAGAAATTTTATTGGTCCTTTACTCAGCCAAAGTATCTGTTTGCTTTAGGATTATACACCTAAACAATATCATTTCCTACAAAAAGCAAAGGATAATGTTTCCTGCCATCACAATAAATCACTCAAATTTCACCATATCATAGTAAGTTCTTTCTTTTGAATACACCGGGGGGTTCGGGGGAGCAGAGCCCCCCGGTAAGGAAATTATCTAAGGTTAGGTAGGTTTGTTTGGTTAGGTTGGTGAGTTTTGTTTTGCATACCAAGAAAATTATGTTCTTACGTTTATTTTAGAAATATCCATTTTCTAACACAGTTGCACAAACTACAACATTGTCCACTATAAAAGCAGTGAAAATCCGGCATTTATATAATTGTTTTCGATCAATTTCGGCTGAGGGTTAGTCCTCAATAATTATCTGTTAGGTAAAGGTTGGGTTAGGTTAGGTAAAGATTAGGTTAAGTATAGTTAGGTTGGGTTATGTTAGGTAAGGTTACGTTAGGGTAAGGTACATTTCACTAATGTTGCCAAAAAAAAAGAGCCTGACTACTGAATGTATTAAATAAAATACCTATGAAAAAATACTTTTGTAAATATATGTATCTACACTCACTAGGACGTACGACGATCCTTGATGATTCCTCGGAAGTTGTAACAAGTCGATTGCGACTGTGTCAAACGGACGTTCTGGTGTAGGATATTGTGGAATTGGAGCCGGTGACCTTCTAGTAACCCTTGTGCTGAGCACATGACAAACACTTAGCAATATGCAATTCCATGTCTTTCTTCATAGTATTCCAAAAATACTTCTTTCTGACCTTCGCCAGACATTTGTCACGTCCGGGGTGACCTGCTTGGGTAGCATCGTGATACAACGTTAGTATCGTTTCACGAAGTGTTTCAGGTACGACAATTTGTGTAACAATGCCCTCAGTTGTCTGCTTGGAGCGAAGGAGTATGTCTCGTCGTATTTCAGATTGATTGAACGGAAGAGGTAACTTTGGAAGATTAGCCTCCTCCCCGACTCTAGAGCGAAAATGACAGTAGACCACAATGGATCGAGTCGTTGTTCATCCCTTACTTGCCATTGGGAGAACGATGTTAGAGGCATCACTAGTGCTATGTTTCTGGACAAAGCGTCTGCGACCACATTCGCTTGTCCCGGTAAATACCTGAACTCGGGTTCAAACTCTTGAATGATCAGATACCAGCGTGCCAGTCTACCTGAAAGATTTTTTACCGTGAAACAGCTCTGTCACTGCCACGTGATCTGTACAGACGGTTATTTAATAACCAAAAATTATGTCTTTAAACTTCTTCAGTGCCCAAACAACAGCTAACGTTTCTAGATGCGTTACTGAATAACGTATTTCGACATCAATAAGTTTACGACTTGCAAAAGCAATCACTCTATAAGTACAGCGCCGATTCCCTGTATTGAGTAAATTCTTGAGAATAGTCAGGAAATGCTAAAACAGGGGCATTGGTAAGTGCTGTCTTCAATGCACTAAAACTATCTTCTTGCTCAGCATTCCATACAAAAGTTGCATCCTTCCTAAGTAGCTTAGCCAAGGGTGAAGCTAATGTCGCATAACCTTTAATAAAAGAACGATAACATCCAGATAAACCAAGAAAACTACGTTCTTCATCAACAGCTGTAGGACGTGGGAACTGGGCAACAGCCTTAACTTTGTCATCACCTGTATGCATGCCGTCACCTTCAACTACATGACCAAGGAATTGGATTCTGGATTTTAAAAATTCACATTTAGAAAGTTTGACTTTGAGTCCTGCTGTAGAAAGTTTTTGTAAAACTTCACGAAGTTTAGCGATATGCGTATCTACATCCTTACTGATTACGATGAGATCATCTAAGTAGGCACATACTGTGGTCCCTATCAACCTTGCAAACAAGGTGTTGATCATCCTTTGAAAAGTCAGTGGGACATTTCTGAGACCGAAAGGTATCCTCAGAAATTCAAAAAGGCCAAAAGGAGTGCTAAAAGCAGTAATCTCTCGGGATTTTTCAACCAGAGGTATTTGCCAATAACCGCTAAGCAAATCAAGGTTGCTAAATACAGCATTATCCTTGCCTAAGGATAGTAAGATATCACTCAAGACAGGCATTGGGTACCTATCTGGGATAGTATTTTCATTGATGCGCCTAAAATCAATTACTGGGTGCCAACCATCATCCTTCTTAGGGACTAAAAATAGTGGAATATTGAAAGGGGACTTTGAATGTGTGATAACCTCTTGATCCAAGATATCCTGAACCATGTCCTGGACTACAGCGCGCTGGCTATGTGGTAGTCGGTAAGCTGGTATGTAAATTGGGTTTGTGCCTTGTTTTAGGGATATGTGATGTGAGGTTAAATTTGTGTGACCTAGGGTGTAGCTGTTCCCCAGGTAAAGCCTAGTCCTTCCTTGAGGGTGATCATTCACCTTAACATGTGGTGTTATTTGATCTATCCTCTCCTGTCTGGTTTGCTTAATTAAAGGTGAAACACTACCAATTGGGAATTGCGTAAGTTGTTGGCCAACATGGTTATGATAAACCAGAAAATCACACAAATAACATCCTTCTTTCAATATTCGTAGCGCGCCTGTTCTGTTGAGAACTAGAACGTCTGTTAAACCACCAGGACGAATCGTGCTCATTGTAGATTCGCACGATAAGCCTTTAACCTTGCATGTTTCCGTAAGACAGACTACATCCGTCCCCGTGTACACGCCAGATGAAACAACAGTGATTCTGGTGATTTTCTCATTCTGAAAATGGAGAGTACCCGTCAAAACTGTAGGTACGATCGTCCAACTATTGCTGCTATAATCACGCTTTGGAAGTGAGTCTGTGAGGTCTTAGACTCGCTTTGACTCAGAATCCATCGTCCTCGTAGTAGGAGCATTGGACAACACATTCACCCTTGCGGAGAGCAAGGGCACAGACGTGTGCATGGCACTGTAGGAAATACCATTAACAGTGATAGTATGTTTGCTTTGCTGAACATCTATCAAATTAGATTTAAGAGATGGAAGACCTATTAAACCGTCAGCTGGTAAATTAAAGTCTTGGACCACATAAAAATCTGCAGAAAAGGATATACCACGTCTAGAAAAACGTAGTGGTAATGTTACCATTCCTGTTATGTCCAGCTGAGTACCGGAAACTCCTGAGAGATCGGTGTCAGTAGGTCGAATCCAAAATTCTCGGTGAGGGGATCTACGGTGTAACTCTTGATAGGATGCCAAAGAAAGTACGTTTGCACAAGCACTAGTATCAATGTCTTACGCTAACTTGACTGACCCAACCCTTGCCGGAATTGATAACACTTCCGCTTTGGTTAGCGCCGCTATTAACGAGGCTGTAACAGAAGCGTTGTCGTGTGTTGGTAGTGGTGTAGCTACCCACCTAAACATTCAGTTTAGGTGACCCTGCTGTGCGTCTAATTCAAAGAGACCAATTAAAGTCTTCTTAAACTTTGCATAAGTAGGATGTGCAAGACCCCTAGCATCCAAATGTTGGCTAGCATAACTTCCTTCTTTGATGCGACCGCATACAAATGCTTTGCATTCATCATCACCTGTTATTTGAATGTTTGTCATTACATCTTCAAATGACCTAACTTAACCTAACCTAACCTAATCTAACCTAACCTAACCTAACCTAACCTAACAATGTTAGGTTGGTTAGATGACATGCTGGTATTAGATGTAGCCATGGTTAGTGAGTTGCTAGACAACTTAGATCGAACTGAAAGATGCGTGGATGCAAGAGGGAAAGTAATCTGACACACCGTGAGATTCTGTAGACTAAGAGGTATCCTGCCCGTAATCAGGTGTTGTATTGTACGTATTACCTGACCTTAGGGTTCCACGACATAAATCGTCATGCGATTGATCACTGAAGTGTTCACTACTCTCAACAGAAATGTCTCGCAGTAAGGGCGCTTGCGTTTCTTGCGAATCTATTAATTCTATGTGTTCAGTATTCACACTAGTACCAGTAACTAGTACAGTGTCAGACTTGAGCGCGTCGTCAGAATTATCTGAAACGTTATCAGAAATCTTCTTCAAATCGGTAATATCTGAACTCATTAAATTAAAAAAAATCATCCATCAGTGTTAAATAGACATGAAAAGTCAGTCTACACAAAAACCTTGCCTAGCCATTTACAGTAAATTTTTGAAAAATATCGTAATAATTGGCAAGAAAAAAATATTAATATATTACTGGTTTTCGAGAACTTCAGTGTATTTATATATATCAAATAATAATAAGTAAGACACTTATAAATTAAACATTATCCTACACGCTGTACCCTAACATGTGATGCTCTGTTGGAGCATATGTTAATGTGTGTTTAATATAGTGTGTCCTGCCCTACTGTTGGCTTAATTGAAGAATTCTGGGAATTTCTCGAAAATCTGGCCTTTAGCGGCTTGGATGACAGTCAGCTCGTCGAGATTCACAGTCAGGTATGCTGGTGTGTAGTTTAAAGATGACGTCCTTGAAGAATTCGTGATGGCGTCTGGTGTTGACGAGAGTAACTATGGTCAACTACTGGAGGGGTGATGGATGGCTAACTCGTCAGACGATCCTGTGAGGTCACATAGGTTAATGCACCTTGGAGATGATAGACCTCTTGGAGTTGATTGAGTATGACAGGTCAAGAAGTTGGCCTGTACCAGATGTAACTGGGCCCACAAAGGATTTACAACACTCTGTTATTACAAACCACAGAAACACTTAGTTAAATAGCTTGGGATGTTAAACAGGCAATTCTCAACTGTGCCTTGGGCACAGGGTTGTACTGTAGCTGTATGGGTTGGTTGTTCTTTGAGAATGGAAAAAAAATGTACAGACAGCGTCTCCACAACACTTGAGAGTTGGGGACAGTGAGTGTCTGACGTTGAGTCTTAGTAGTGATGGATACTCCCACACGGCAGGCGTCCACTTGAGATGGGGACTATAGGCTCTGTCATCACGAGGTGTTGCCACAGTACATTTAATTATTAACTCACTTATTAAATTTCATTTGAGTAAAAAAAAATTTGTATGTCGATCTGGGATGACATTTAAATATATCACTTGAAATATAACGTTGCTCACGAGAATATATATGGTATATAGTCTGTTGCCTTGAGGAATGACACTTAGAAAATTTCACTGTTACTTGAATTACAGTGACGTCGGTTGCTTGTACAGTTAGTTACACTGCTTCGCTGGTTCAGTTAATGGTTCTCTCTTTTCGCTGCCACCTTTATATATAAGCTTTGGGTAGAATTCCCTTTAACTTGGATTATATATAAATAAGTTGAGGGGTTACGCTACAAACCCAAAATGGTCTGATAGTAAGCTTTGTCAGATCAAACTATGCCAGTAGAAAAACATACATCTCTAGGGTTATAATTTGTAAAATGTAGGGATGCATTATCGCCTCAGGGACTATATTAGATACTGCACATAATGTTACTGTCTACTTTAAATGTGTCATCAGTTCTCTGAGCATGAAAGCTTTGGTCTTGGCGGGAGGTGTAGTGATGGGTTGTCAGACCGCAGCTTGCATCTCAGAGACAGGCCAGTCTTGACCCGACATTAGGGAGGTCAAGTGTAAGGGTATCCCTCGCAGGTGCTCAAGGATGTTGTAAATCAACTAGCTCCCCTCCCATGTGACATGTCACCACAACAGACATGTAAGAAGGCACCGGCCGGCTTTCTCCCAATATACACAATATCCTACACCGCAGAAAGAAGTCCGGACCTGACCTCACATTAGCCAGGTCAAATGTAACCCTCGGAGCCCAACTCAAGGGGCCACAAATCAACCAGGGCCTCTCATGTCACACGGCCCCACCTGATGACTTCTCCAGAAAGTACGTCTTACATCTCAGAAACTCCAGTCTGACCCGACATTAGGGAGGTCAAGTGTAGGGGAACTCTCACGGTTGCTCTCCCAATATACACACGGCCCCACCTGATGACTTTCCCAGATAGTTTCTGAAGGAGGGCATGGGTTTACGTTAAGTACACTGTTACCAATAACAAGGGACGAGGAAAGCGTGAATTACATATAGTTCGCTGCCGCCAATATAATGTTACGAATGCAACCACCCTTGTACTGCCTGCTTCGTCAAGATAGTTACGAGATTACTTCAAAAGATTCTAACTATCACTGTACTGAACACTAAAGTTAAGAGGCGTGAGTTCTTACTTTAAGTGCGCTGCCGCCATTGTAATGCTACAAAATATTCACAAAAAGATGATTAATATATATATAAGAAGAATATTTAGTAAGAGAGTATAAAAGAGAGGAATGCAGCGTGAGGAATGCAGCACCACACCCGCCACACACCACCCCACTTCTTTCAAGTCCTACCTGGTCTAGGATTAAGAAGAGTTTATATTTTTCTACTAGGAAGTTAAGGAGTGTGAAATGAAGCGCCACACAACGAACCCTGGTAAGCCCAGCCAGGGAGGGATTCACCACTGTGGAAGGTGTAAGACAGGACGGTCTTTGGTCTCGCCGACACTCACGTACGGAGGGCGAGGCCTGGTCCGCGGAACCTGCCTTACGAGTCATCTAAGGAGACGACAGCCCAAGCAGTGGGCCGGCTTTCATCCCGGCCGGAGAGGGCCGACGGCAGATGAACAGAAAATCGTCTGGAATATGTTGAAAACGAAGATGTATAAAGAAATACAGATGGCGCAGAAAAATTCATCTGGAATATGACGGAAAATGAAGATGTATAAAGAAACGCAGATGAGCAGAAAAATCGTCTGGAATATGAAAATGAAGATGTATAAAGAAACGCAGATGAACAGAAAATTCATCTGGAATATGAAAATGCTCTAAACGTAGAGGAAGCGCAGGTGAACAGAAAAATCATCTGGAATATTATAGAAACCAGGAGGAAGTGAGAAGAAGTCAGATGTGGTGACACGACCTACAAAGTGCGGTATTGAAGAAGGAAAAACGTGCTATGTGAAGACAGAAGAGACGCTGTGCTGACATCAGAAGACAGTCGACGATGAAAAGGTGGATAATCAGAAGGACCAATCGACTACCGTTGTTGTGATGCCAGCATTCCTTATTTTCAGATACCAGCTGGATGGAGGACTTGAGCCATGCTGGACCCAACAAATGTACTGATGTTGTTGATGTTGTTGATGTGTAATAAAAAGATATAACACCCTAACATGTGAAGCAGGAGCATTTTGTATTTTGTATTTGATTCTCTGATTTTTGTTAACATGTACTACAAAGAATGTTTTTTTTAAAGATTAGTCACTTTTTCTATGAGTTCATTTGATCAATGTTTTGCACTACGAAACACAATGTTGTAGCCATTTACTGACTGAGATGAATTATTATTTTGGCACGGCCTGGTTAGGCAATGTAACACCTGATTTTGTTTGTAGAATGTGATTTGCAAGTTTGCCTCGGACACTATGCTAGATATGAAGGATCTTTAGATCACTCTATGTTCACTTACTGTGTATGTATTTTATTTTTTTTCTCCTGTCATAGAAGCTTTAATCTTGGCGGGAGGTATAGTAAGCTTTGTCAGATCAAACTATGCCAGTAGAAAAACATACATCTCTAGGGTTATAATTTGTAAAATGTAGGGATGCATTATCGCCTCAGGGACTATATTAGATACTGCACATAATGTTACTGTCTACTTTAAATGTGTCATCAGTTCTCTGAGCATGAAAGCTTTGGTCTTGGCGGGAGGTGTAGTGATGGGTTGTCAGACCGCAGCTTGCATCTCAGAGACAGGCCAGTCTTGACCCGACATTAGGGAGGTCAAGTGTAAGGGTATCCCTCGCAGGTGCTCAAGGATGTTGTAAATCAACTAGCTCCCCTCCCATGTGACATGTCACCACAACAGACATGTAAGAAGGCACCGGCCGGCTCTCTCCCAATATACACAATATCCTACACCGCAGAAAGAAGTCCAGACCTGACCTCACATTAGCCAGGTCAAATGTAACCCTCGGAGCCCAACTCAAGGGGCCACAAATCAACCAGGGCCTCTCATGTCACACGGCCCCACCTGATGACTTCTCCAGAAAGTACGTCTTACATCTCAGAAACTCCAGTCTGACCCGACATTAGGGAGGTCAAGTGTAGGGGAACTCTCACGGTTGCTCTCCCAATATACACGGCCCCACCTGATGACTTTCCCAGATAGTTTCTGAAAAGTCCAGACCTGACCTCACATTGGCCAGGTCAAATGTAAGGAGACCCTTCGCCGCCCCCCCCCCACCCCGACCAGCTGAACCTGACGGCTCGCATCCCAATATATAGGACGTCCTAGTCCTCCCTCAGGGAATTTGGCAGAGTCAGAGAGAGAGACACACAGGGATCGGAGGAGGAGGTCCACCACAGCCGAGTCCCGCTCACGGGAGGAGAGTCTTGCAGGACTTCCCTCCCCGACTTCCCTCCGGTGTCCCAGCTAAGCAGTCGCCCTCCCGACACCAGTGTCCCAGCTAAGCAGTCGCCCTCCCGACACCAGTGTCCCAGCTAAGCAGTCGCCCTCCCGACACCAGTGTTCCAGCTAAGCAGTCTCCCTGCTAGGCCTCCCCTAGGTCACGTGAGTGTTTGTCAGAGCTTTCCACGGGATGAGTTACTTATGTGGGAAGTGTATTCATTTCATGTTCGTGTCCGAGAATCAGTGTCTAGTAACGTAATAATGTCCTAGTAACTTTCAATAGAAGGTGTTATTAATGTGTCCATGTCATGTTCGTAATTAATAAAGCGTTGTAACGAAGCAGTGTTGACAAGTCGCCTTTAAGAACGTAATAGATGTGTATTGACGTATAAGATACGATAAGTGTACGATAAGTGTAAATAACTATCACGGCCACGCTACCAAAATCTTCCTCTCTTTATACTCTTGTACTATCAATATTCTACCTATATGTAATCTTCTTCTTGTGAGTTTTGTCTCATTACAGTCTTCTCTCCATTTATTGGTAAAACTATATTGGTCACAGTCTTTTAGTAGATGCACCATCATTAACACTGCAAGCTGTGAGTGTTAGTTAAGGACGGGGCTCAGCTTGACTGAGTTAGGTCACCCGTTGGTTTCTCCTGAGCTTCAAGTGAGGACTGACCCTGTGAAGGACTGGTGCCTGTGAGGAGAGGTGCCTCTGAAGGAGAGGCCGGGCTAACCCTACATTCTCAAGGTCGGCCTACTGATAGAGGAATATCCCCTCACGTGAACATCACATGCCAACTCACAGCTTAATGGAAAATTACCGTGGGGTGATTAGTTTATATAAACTAATGTATTAACCCAAATTTAATAAATTGCTATTGCCACGAGACAGGGGCTAATACATATATATATATATATATATATATATATATATATATATATATATATATATATATATATATATATATATATATATATATATATATATATATATATATATATATATATATATATATATATATATATATGTTTTGGTCATTGGTTAACCATTGTCCTCAAGTATCACTCAAACATAATTCCATCTTCAGTAATGACCTTGAAGTATGTACGTGTTAGCAAGTATCACGTGCATAGATATCAGATGATTCTCCTTCTCTTGTGATTGGTTGATGATTTTGTTAACTGAGCGACGATTGGCCAACAAGCTCTTGCAACGCCATCTACCTTCGGACAGGATAACTGAATTTACAGCGTAAACACTAAAGTTATGGACTCCTTACGGACCCCGTAAGTCAATTTTGAGTATGGAAAATTTAGGGGCCTGTAAGGACTCTGTAAGTTACGGGACTGTATCTCTGCTACTGTACATAACTATGAGGTGTTTTGAGTATGCGGCCCCTAGTGTTTCTGAAATGATGAGCATCCATATTTCGAGCAGATTCCTCTCTACGAAACAAACATAAGGCCACTGATAGTTAAGGTGGAGGGGCAACATAAAAAGCATCATATGACTCACCGTCGTGTTATTGTTGTTCCTCAAAACGCACTGGTCTATAGCAATATTCTGCTGCTGCTGTAGATACTCCTTGATCAGTTCGAGGATTCGTTCCACTGATCGGGTGGGGTCCTCCTTGGATACCCCAATAGCGTGGCCTAAGGTAAACTTCCTCAGCTGAAGCAACCCTTTATAATCTGACCAAGTGCTACGCCAAACTTAAATTCCCGTAGGGTAACATCCGGGGAAAGCATGCAAGGTACTGGAGCATGGGGCAGTCTTGCCTGGGGATGCAAGAAGCATCTGGGGTGCCGGTGTTGGGGTCGTCTAATGTGATGTTCGGCACAGTGTTGGCGATCGTGGCAGTCTCACCATGCAACTGTAAGACCTGCTCTGTTAATGCCTGTAAAGAGGCACAGTCTGCTCTAGCAGCTTCCTCAGCGGTTTGCTGCTGCTGTTGCATGGCGGCACGATCCACCTTGCTTGCAGTTGCTGGGCCTCCACTAGCACTGCCAAATTATCAAGTGCCGACGGGGCAATACATACCAGGCTAGCTGTTGTACCTGCCTCGCCCTTCGGCTTAGCTCCTCGTAAATCCATCTTGGGCCCCATGACGGTGGTGTTCTGCAGTGGAAAACCAGCTGTGTGGGGTCACGATGAGGATTGGGGCTAAGAAGTTATTCATGCCACTCCAGTGAAGACTATCATTCTTTCTTAGCTATACTCCTTTCTGCAATACCCTACTCACTACGCCATGATAGGAGTTGAAGAGTAATAAGACAATTAGTTCACTGGAGTTTACTGAATGAGTATCAGTAGAGAGGCAAGAGCACGGGACTGATGTGTGCTTTGACTGAACGCACTGGTGAGACTGCTGGGTGAGCCGCCAGACCTACCCTTGTTGATATGGCTTTGAACAATATAACACTACAAAGTAATGGTAACAGCACATATATATAAAGTATACATACATATGGACCTACATAATTGATACAACATACGTAGGCTCTATACATATACTGAACATATACTGAACATTCTCCAGTAATCTCATTGTCTTTCAAATGATCTCTGTGCACTAATGATCAAGCTGGGTCATCAGTTTATCCACTGGCGACTTCAGTCATCCCCGGTCTCTCAAACACACCACGAAGCTCACTATAACTCGCTTCAACTCTTCCAACTCTCATACCTCGTAGTGTTAGTTACGGTAATATCATACTCTAATTGTGAATATACGATTTTCTTAATAAAAGGAGAAACGACCATTTGGGTTTGCAAACTTAACCTTAAAACATTTCTTCTAACTTCTAGTTTACCTATAGTGCTGAAACTCCAGCACTATTCACGAGTGGTTGCAACAGGTAGGCAGAAGTAACAAAGGTGGCAGTGTTTTAATTCGAGCTCATATTTCTACAACCAATGTTTTATGCAATGACTGAAAACAATTTATCAGCCATTTTTACACCATTCTCCATTTTCTCTCTCACTGGTGGATATCCATCAGTGAGAGACAAATACCGTTTTAAACTTGTACAACGTTACACTTCAACGTACAAGTAAAATCATTCTGTTTTTATAAGTAATTTGATATTTTGTTATTACTTGCGGTACATGTGGCACCACTGTACCACTCCCTAACTCTGCTTGATGACAACAACGGCAACACCCAGCCTGTGACACTACGCAGTGTTCCAGTTGTTTGAATACATCAGCAGATGCCTCAGCGCCATTCACTTCCTCCCAGCAGTAGCAGGACCCAGAGAACCCACTGAACCTAGTTTGACCCATCCTGTCAACCAGTGAACCCAGGTGACATTTGACGGCAGTATTCAAAATTGCTTGATCCATAAGATTTTTGCTTTGAGTGTGTGCTCAACCACATACTTGCAACTTGGACACCTAATCGACACCATTTTGGACATGTCATCGATGCCATCTTGGAAACATTTCTACAATGTCATATCAAAATGCCATCTTGGATTTTTCTACAGTCAAACCAAGTGTGACTGTGTCACACTGTGTAGTAGCTGATCGCAAGACGCCACTGTGAGAATCCATGAGGTAACCTACCAGATTTTCAGCAACCTTCAGTCAAGATGACCAACTTAAGGTATTTCTTAGAGCCTCATTAGTTTGTTACACACAGTTAGTATAATCGACGACACACCGTATATTATAGATTTTCACTTACAATTGTGTTGTTTTGTTTATTACTTACATAATATTATGTTTTGGGTTTCTTCAATTTACTGATTCACATATACAGTACTTTCATTCATTTGTTGTAAATGGGTTGATCAGGTTATTTTTATTTTTATTTACTACATCATTTATGGATGGTTTACGGAAGTTAAGTGATGACAATATTGAAATATAGTAGATAACTTCCCTTCCTACACTGACTCTGACAACTCAACATATTTTGAGACAGCCAACACCAATTGGTGGTTATGGTATATTTGAGGATGTGTGTGGAACACATACTAATTTGCATGTAGAGTCTTCAACTGAGCATACTGAAGAATACATTGCCACTGCATTTGACGAAACCGTGCAAAATTCTGGTCTTGTCATACTTATGATACTACACCTGTTCAATGTTCCACGGTTCCTCCTAGTGTGTCAGTTCATACTACTCCACCTACTAACATTTCAGTAAGGCTTCAGGCTTCTACTAAACCAATCACCATGGCTAACACTGCCCAAGGCATGTCACCCAAGACTCCTAATGTTAACAAAATTTTGCCACAACAGGATCCCATTATCTTATTCACAGGGGATGATCCAAAATACCATGTAGTCACTTTTTTGGCGTGCATGTGAAAATTATATGCAGAATAATGGTATAAAGGAAAGTGCCGATCGTAAATCAAGCATGATAGTTACGCAAGTCGTTTGATGAAGGCTAGTAGATTCGTTCACACAGATTATGAAGAATTTAGAAGAAACTCGATTAGATTTTTTGATCATAATTCACTTGGAGGTGATCTCAATTGGATTTTTAGATGGGTTGACACAGATGCATCTTTTGATTGAACACAGAACGTTTTCACGATTCAATCCCTAGCGGGAGAGACGTATGTTGACATCTTAACGCAGTTTTAACCTCAGATTGAGCTGACACTGACGGTAAAATGGAAGGGGGGCATGTTACACGTCTCTTTGAATTTGCGCATTTCAATTATTGACTGCGGGAACCCTAGTTCAGTCACTCAAAAAACATGAATTTTACCAAGAATGACAAAATTTCTGACTTTACTTGCCAACTTGTACTTCCGACTGAACAGTCGCCGATCTCCAAAATAGTTGTACCTGTCGCTCCAACTCAGCCACGAATTTACAAAGAGTCTGGCACCAAGCCAAAACAAAATTTGGTTGCAAATATTGCAATAAGAATGGTCATACTTCTGAATACTGTTACTAACTCCAGCAAGGTGGTAACAAAACCAAACACCACAAACCTCTAAAGTAAATTCAAAGCCTCAACAAGACCCACCTCGGTCCCTTACGGATATTGCTAAGACAAAAAATGCTGCTGAGCCGACAGGTGATTTGTGGTGTGTGTTTCATTACTCTGCCTCCTATGACTCACGAGACTGTATAGCTCTCTAACTGTGTAAGGATGCGAGGTATGATTAACCACAGCAACAACAACCACGTCGTCGAGAGTATAAACAGTTGGGGAAGACCAGCGCCATTTCGAACATGACATATGATAGGTACTCTCGTATCAACTTGGCAACACTTCTATTGCGGTGGTAGTGATCTCTGTTCGCATGCAGAGGTCCAGGGTTCAATTTCCGACTATTGAGGTATTGTTTGTATACGGAAGTCCGCGTGCTATATGGAATGATATTTTACACACACACATATATATATATATATATATATATATGTATATATATATATATATATATATATATATATATATATATATATATATATATATATATATATATATATATATATATATATATATATATATATATATATATATATATATATATATATATAAAACATAACATCAGTCCATATAGCACGCACATCAAAAAACTAAAATTACCTAAGTGTACATTCCCGGGAAATTTCATAAACTGTTACATAAAACATTTGTCAGGAATGGAAATTGTCCTGGATGAGTGTTGGATTTCAGCCGTTCGCGCCATTACTGTGTGTGACTTCACAACTGTAACCGAATCTCCAGCCCTCACCTGTGGTGCTCTTTTCACTTGGATGTTACATACTCCTTTGTAATAACACACATGTTTTTAGTACATAATATAATATTAAGCATATTGGCTTAATGGATCTAATATGAAGGTTAAAGAGAAATATTGCACACATCGAAGGCATCAAGGTCGGCATATGGCTTCTAAAATGTTACAAAAAAATATTCAGAATGTTTAGAATCAACATTTATTTTTATTAAGGCAAGTGCCAATTGATCTTATATTCCATGACTTTATAGATCACAGTAACATAGTAAACACTTATACTAAGCTTATGTTGGGGTAATTTATACCGAGAAAAATGAGGTAATTCAATATATACAAGTACGTAAATTAATGAAAATAATTAGGAAAAATACTCCCCTTGGAGTATTAGTCTCGAAAGAAATATACAAGCTAGGTATTAATTTTAGATGAACTATAATTATATATGTTTGTGTGGATCTAATCTAGCCTAAACTAACCTACTCTAACCTGTTGTAATCACAGATGAATGGTCCTGTTTTAAGGTTAAGTTTGCAAACCTAAATAGTGTTTTCGCCCTGTATTAAGAAAATAGTGTATGCACAATTAGAGTATGGTATCACCATAATTAGCGCTATGAGCTATAAGAGTTAGAAGAGTTGAAAAGAGATGTAGTGAGTTCCGTGACCACATATGTGGTGTGTTTGAGAGACCGGGGATGACTGAAGTCACTGGTGGATAAAATGATGACCCAGCTTAGACATTGGTGCACAGAGATAATTCAGTATTAGAAAGTATTTACTAGACAGTATTTACTGGACACTTCCTCATAGTTTAACCCTGAGGCTCTGGGTCACGTCCTGTGACTTGTGTGTGTAGAGCTCCGGGCCACTTCACATGACTTTTTGATCTTTCATCTGACTTTTTGATCTTTCACTGGCCTGTTTAAATAAAAAAGGCGAGCCTGGCTACATTATGTTGCCAAGTAGGTATTTATCTTTCAGTCACTCACATATAACAGCCCCCAGTCTCTTCTATGTCGCTTCTAATTAGAAAGGTAGAAGCTCATGGCATCAAAGGTGACAACCTTAAATGGATTAGGGCGTGGTTACAGGACAGGAAACAGCAAGTGAGCATTAACGGCACTAAGTCCCATTGGAGCAACGTCACAAGTGGAGTTCCCCAAGGCTCAGTACTTGGACCATTATTGTTTATTATATACATAAACGACATAGATATCGGCATAGACAGCAACACAAGTAAATTTGCTGATGACACTAAAATAGGACGTGTTATCAAATCTGACGAGGACTCGGCAAAACTACAGGAAGATCTAAACAAATTTTTCGAATGGTCTGAAAAATGGCAGATGAAATTCAACGTCGACAAATGTAAAGTACTCAGTATAGGAGATGTAAACAGGGAAACCAGATACCAGATGAACAACGATGCCATAGAGAAATCCGACTGCGAGAGATTTAGGAGTAATGATAAGTAGGAACCTTAAGCCAAGTAAACAATGTGTTTTTGCTCGTAACAAGGCTAATAAAGTACTTGGGTTCATACAAAGGAGTGTTAGTTACAAGACTAGAGAGGTCATCCTAAAACTGTATCTTGCTCTTGTGAGACCACACCTGGATTACGCAGTTCAGTTCTGGTCACCGTATTACAGAATGGATATAGAATCCTTGGAAAGAATTCAGAGGAGAATGACAAGACTAATCCCGGGCATTAGGAACCTTGAGTATAGAGACAGGTTAAAGCATCTTAATTTGCACTCCCTTGAGAGACGCAGAGCGAGGGGCGACCTGATAGAGGTGTATAAGTGGAAGGCAGGGCTAAACAAAGGGACATTACAAAGGTACTCAAATTATCCAACCAGGAGCGAACTCGTAACAATGGTTTTAAATTAGACAAATTTAGATTTAGGCGTGAAATAGGTAAACACTGGTTTGGAAACAGAGTAGTGGATGAATGGAACAAGTTACCAAATATCATCATTAACTCGAATACGCTGAATTGCTTCAAACATAGGTTGGATGCTCATATGAGCAATAGGGGTTGGGTGTAAACGGGACTGCCCAGTATGGGCCAATAGGCCCGCTGCAGTTTCCTCCATTCTTATGTTCTTATGTTCTTATGTAGGAATCTCATCCTTGGTCGCGACTCACTTCACAATGTGGTTCTAACCTCCAACACCTTAACACAAGTATAGTATTGTGATCAATAACTGGAGTATTAATACTGATTGCTAATAGTGGAAATAATACTAATATAGTAAAACAAGAGTCCTGTACTTCATACTGCCTAGAAATTAGTGTTGTTTGCCTCATGCTATTGTATCATACAGACGCCACTTCACGAACATTCTTGACTCTTGCTAGCCACTGTGTTCCCAACCTGTGGAAAGGACATATATTTATTTTTTGTTTTTATCATACATGACCAGTTTGCAGGACTGAAATTGCTTTTTTTTTATGTTCCCGAATATACCCGCAAGGGCTGGGGAGGGGGGGGTTACCGACCATAGCCCGAAGTCCAAGGATTAATTACCGTGGGTGTAGTAATTATATAAAAATAATGTGTGCAGCCCACATTTATATACTCATTACTGTCTGTTAGACAGGGGCTAATATATTGCTCCGCCACACCCACCTAGTCCTATTAGGTGCAGTCTAACCACGTAGAAAAATAATCTGTGGATACCTATCCATGTTATAAAAATACTGTGCGCTGTGGCTAAACTGAGGGATCTCCAACCGAAGGTTGAGTGTCTGAATTCCTAGCCTTAAGTGTCATACGTGTGAGGGCTTTATGTACAAGTGCATCTTTCGAAGAAATTTGTTTATAATAGCAGAACAAACACAAAATTGTCAAAATAGGCATAAAAGTTGGTTCCAAAAAACTGGGGATGACAAAACCCGAAGAAAATAAAAATGGTAAAATATCATCAAATGAAGGGGGTTGTGTTTTATTGATATATGCAATTAGTGTTAAATTGTCAGAAATTACAGCAGATTAAGTTTGCTGAAAGTAAAATTAACATTTAAAAATAAAGGTAAAATATCTGAAATCAAGTTCAAATTCAAACCAAAATGTTGTTGGGATGACAAGGTTTGACAGCACTACTGGGTGAATTCACAATAATCTGGAGCCATAAAATAAAACTTGACACTGGTCTGTTAAGGAAAATAAAAATACCACACGTTATAAGGATATGCATGATATACCATGGGAGTGTAAGAACAGTGTTTGTGCGCTGTACGAGTGTTCGTCTGTATGAGAGCAGGTCGCATATTCCTTCTGCCGTAGGAATAAAAGTGAATATGTAAGCTGTAAATACATATAAATGTAAATATCACTATTTACATTGTAATAGTACCCAAGGGTCCTCCACTACTATAAGTGAATGGTCCCCAGCCACTAATAAAAGTTTCTCTAACTACTGTCCAACCAGTTTAACAACAATTGTGGGCAAATTGCTGGAAGCAGTAATTTCGAACTCTATTCGAAATCACTTCGAGAAACACAAGTTGATCAATGATTCCCAACATGGCTACACAGGTGAACGATCATGTCTGACAAATCAATTAAGATTTTTTTTTCAATTGTTTTCAAATCAGTGGATGACAGACATGATTACGATGTGGTATACCTCGAGCTTAGCAAAGCCTTCGACAGAGTCCCCCACGAAAGACTTATACGAAATGTGGAGGCTCATTGAATTGGAGGAGATATTATAAAATGATGGATTAGGGCATGGTTACAGGACAGGAAGCAGCGAGTATGCATTAATGGCATTAAATCCGATTGGGGTAACGACACTAGTGCAGTACCCCAAGACATAGTACTGGTCCATTACTATTTATTATATACATAAATGACACAGATATAGGCGTAGGCAGCAACATAAGGAAATTTGCTGACGACACTAAAATAGGGCGTGTAATTTAATTTGACGAGGACTCCGCTAAACTACAAGAAGAGCTAAACAAATTTTTCGCATGGTCTGAAAGGTGGTAGACGAACAACGTTGTTATAGAGAAATCCGACTGTGAGAAAGATTTAGAAGTAATAATAAGTAAGAATATTAAACCACGATAACAATGCGTATTTGCTCGAAAAAAGCCAAACATAGTACTTGGGTTCATGCAAAGGACTGCCAGTTACAAGACTAATGAGATTATCGTAGGACTATATCTTGCGCTTGTGAGACCTCACTTGGATTACTCGGTTTAGTTCTAGTCACCGTACTACAGAATGGATATAGAGTCACCAGAAAGCATTTTGGGGAGGAGAACAACAAATCCCGGGCATTAGAAACTTGAGTACAGAGACTATCAAACCAGAAGCGAACTCACAGTAATGGTTTTAAATTAGACAAATTTAGATTTAGGCACGAGATAGGTAAACATTTGTTTGAAAATAGAGTAGTCGATGAGTGGGACAAGTTACCGAACTTCATCATTAACTCTCCCACGCTGGATAGCTTCAAATATAGATTGGACAAATATATAAGCGTTAGGGGTTGGGTGTAAACGGGGCTGTTGAGTATGGGCCAATAGGCTCTCTGCAGTTCCCTCCATTCTTATGTTCTTATCCAAGGTCACAAGTATGTCATCAACCTGCATTGAGAAAGGTTCCCGATGCCATGCATCATATGTGCGATGTGATAACAGTGGAACGTGAATTAAAAAAGAAGTATGCGTGAACGTTGCTTCTAGAAAAGGATATTAATATCCAACCTCCTGTGTTTTGAAAATAGGGATAAATTAATAATCTTTCTTGGCTATTTGTAAAGACTAAAGAAGAGTGTGTACTGGCAAAAACTACGCATCTACGCGTCCTACTCCTGCATTAATGAAATCAGCAATGATTTGGTCGTTAGCCGAAGCTGAAGATTCAACAGCAGTCTCAGCGGCATGCAGATACTCAGAAAAAAGTACAAGCCATTCTAGTGTGGAAAAAGTCTGCGCCAACTCTTCCACTACTCTAGATAAATTGTTAGTTTGTGTAATTATATCCTTTACCTTTGATTCTAGTGACTGGATAGCATGGTAGGCATGAGTTATGGCACGGCTTTGTTGAAATGCAGCCTGTGTTACTCGATTAATGCTATCTCCTAACTTAGCAACATCTTCTACAGTAGCCGTACCGTGCTTTACATGAGACCAATAAAATTAAACAATCCTCGGTTTCCCATGTCTGAGAATCTTCCCAATTACCAATGTTGGTGGAATAGAGCCTGTTTATTTGACAATGTTCTTCTGTTGGGTCTTGATGCGTACGGTCTGGAGGTAAATTGTTTGCTCAACCATTTCATACATGTTAGGACGTCGTCTTAGGTTCTGGAGGGTGTCCTGAGCTGTTTCAAGGTGGACATCAATATACTTCATCTGCCCCAGAAGGTGTAGGCCTCCGTGCAGCTCATACTGGACCATTACGACGTTTTCAATCTGAATTTGCACTCCCTCGAGAGACGTAGAGTGAGGGGCGATATTTTTAGGGAGTATAAATGGATATTGGGGTTAAAAAGGGTGATATAACAAAGGTACTTGAATTACCCAACCAGGAACGAACCGTAGCAATGCTTTTAAATTATGTACATTTAGATTTAGGCGCGAGATAGGTAAACGCTGGTATGGAAATAGAGTAGTCGCTCAGTGGAACAAGTTACCAAACATCATCATTAACTTGAACACGCTGGGTAGTTTCAAATAAAGGTTGGACAGATATATGAGCGATAAGGGTTGGGTGTAAATGGGCCAATAGGCCCACTGCAATTTCCTCCATTCTTATGTTCTCATGTTCTTATATTTTTAAGAAAGAGGGGGAATCGTCTTAAACTTGTTGTGCAGAGCCTAGTTTCAAATGATAAGTCAATAGATACAGCTAGTGTACTTGATGTGTTTGCGGCAGAGATGTAAATTAACTTAAATAAATTTACTTGAGTAGTGTACGAACGGACTATTGGGGGTATTTACTTTTTAAAAAAATATTAAAATTTTTGGCCAATTTTTCTTTTACTTAAGTATAGTTTTCTAATACTTTCACTCCATTACAAATGGAAAAACTAAAATCGGTTCTCGTGATATGCAAATTGATAATATATTTTTAAAATTAATTAATTTATTATTAACCGTAGTAAGAGAGTTGTGTGGGTGGAGGGTATGGTATGGGTGGAGCCTTGAAGGGTACGGTGTGGGCAAGGTCAATACAGAGAGGTCGGCCGGCGCGCAGGTGATGTCCGAGGCAGGCAGGAGTGATGACATCAGATGATCCACTCTGCCTGTGTCTCCTTGTACTTGACAAGTTGACCCCAATCTTACGCAGGCCATTTGTGTGTACACACCGCTGTCTGAGGCAATCAATATAATATTTTGTGACGGTGTACAGCCTCGTTCAAGATTCTTCGAACACTGCTGGAGACAGCTGGCAACTCAAGGCTGTTTATTTACTATAGTAAGTAGTATAATGTAATACAAATGAACAAAGCCCAACCATTAATCAAGCAACGGGGAACTAAGTAACCAATCACAGATCACTTTTACATCCATTCATAATTTTTTACTGGGTACTATAGTAAACAAACGGCCTTGAGTTGCCAGCTGTCTCCAACAGTGTTCGAAGAATCTTGAACGAGACTGTACATTTTCATTGAACTGGCCTCATTGCTGCAGATATTTCGAGCAATTTCTCAGTATATGGATGCAATAATACAAGAAAAAAAAACAGCAGGATCAAGCATTAAATATTTCCTCTTTCCAAAGGAAAAACAATTTAGACAGCGGTGGGTTTATTCCTATTGCCGAGCTGGAGAGTAGAAATTTTTAGGAAACTGCTGACTTCATAAATCTGGTGGACGAATGGTTTGACATTATTAATTCTTCTCATAAATTTGGTGAAAAGCAATCACTTAATGCATTTGGAATTAATTTATGTGATCAAGTAAATGCTCTGCATAGAATGATTGAAGTAGTGACAACAATGAGAGTAAGAAACAGACTGTTGAAAGGCCTTTACAAGATTCAGAATGGGGTAATATTATCATCTCGGTCACTTATAGGGTTATGCAAAATGCACCAGAAGTCTTTTAATCTTGAATTCATTCTAACTAGAAAACTAAATCAAAATTGTCTGGAGCTTTTGTTTGGCTGCATAAGACAGATGCATGGTGTCATGCCATGACTATGGACAAGCTGACTAAGGACTCGTTGGCTGGTTTAAGCAGCAATTACTGACATCAATCAACGTTACAGTGCGTCATAACGGGACTGGCCAATGAGACGGGACTACAAGGTGATGGGACGGATTCAGATTCAGATTGCCCCCCGAGGGGGCTAGTTTATTAGGCACCCCCTTACATCCTGTGCAAGACTCGGTGTAGGTAGAAAGAGAGCGATCACGACGAGGTCAGGTCTTAAATAGCGGGGTTGGCGTGGCTTAGTAGTTGACCCCCGCTCCGTGATGTATGGCGGCGCTGGTTGACCTAGACCACGAGGCATACACTGGGGAATTGGTGGCGGCTACTCAGCGACAAACAGCGTTTGTAGGGGAGAAATCCACTACAAGGCTTAATCTTAACGAAACATGTACTTCAATGTCGAGATGAAATACTATTGTTTTGTCACATCCCACAAAACCAAGTCTCCAACCCTGTCTGAACCCTTGGATCTGGATCTGGCTGGTAAGTTTCTCCAGTCGGCTCAGTCGGTGTAGTGGATTCTCCCCACAAACGCCGTTTGTCGCTGAGTAGCCGACCTCTCGAATTCCCCAGCCTGGGCCTCGTGGTCTAGGTCGGCAACCAGCACCGCCTTCATAGCGGAGGTCAACTATCAAGCCACACCTACCCCGCTATATAAGACCTCACGTGGCCGTGACCTACCTCTGACTGCTGGACCTGGAGCTGTGAAGACTTGCCTCTGCTGTATGTTTGAGCAGTCTGCAACTTGTTGTGATAGGACACTCAATCCTAGTGATTGTACTTACCCAACATAGCGACGTGCAATTACCATCTCAGATTGTACGAAACATTCCAACTTCTGAAAAACATATATTTGGGCTCCCAAATTTTGACTACTACCCGTGCGTCTACGTCGTGGATTGGCCAATCAGTGGTGCCCCACGGTGGCGTGATACATGCACGTTTACTGCGGTGCTCTGATTGGCTAACCGAACATGGCGTGGTAGGTAGACTGTCTCTACTCTCTAAGTCCTCTTCTTTCCTTTTCATCCCCTCATGCCTCCGTTCCTTAGACAGGAGGCCCAGGACAACGATACTGTCAGCGAGGGAACCTGTGATGGTGCAGGGCACCCCTTGTCCAGGGGTCACCGGTAGGTGGCAACTTTAGACATAACTATAGTCACAGGTAACCTGGGCGCAGAACCCTTCGAGCCCGACGCCCGTCCAAGAGGGGTGTGGTCCACTGCTCCAGGCAGGAGCCCTGTGTTATAGGTAGGATTGGGCTGTAATCAAGGAAGATACTACAAGCATTGGAATAAAACATAGAGATATGGGACACTCTATTGGAAGAGGAGTGGCAGTCACTTTATTGTTGCAGTCCAAAACAAGAATATTTTGCAACGAGGGTTTAAGTAATCTGTAGTGGCTTTGACTCGGACAAATCCTTTCAGGAGCCAGAGATGTATTTTGTTTGAAGGACTTGTTGTTGTGTGCCGCGTCACAAAGAAAAAGATCAGTTTCGTTCGTCAGTCGACCAAGAGATCAGGAGGAAGAAGTCTGAAAGATGGGCTGGAGCGCCAAAACGGTTGGATGAAGATCGAGGAGCCATCAAGATGGTACTCATGATTTCAGATTACCTTGGAAGTGTTCAATGGCTGAAAAGTTTTACAACGGGCTTTTCAATATTTCTGTCGTGCACCTCATCAATGAAGAACATTCATCAGTCTGC